>NC_029793.2:146705961-146723568 GCF_000816755.2 Arachis ipaensis | reverse complement strand
CATGATTGATATCTAATATAAAATCCAAAAAACAAATAAAATAAAATCTTGCAGCTCCTTACTTATCTCTAAAATAAGCGAGGCAATTACGAACAAGTTGGCCAACAAAATGGACCTACCATTTACCATGATTACATTCTTAGACTCCAAAGTCCACGCCTCTTTTCTTTTTCTTCATTTTCTATCCCTATGAGAGCAGCCAATAAGTCCACTTTTAGAGAAAGTGCTTAACCACCAGAAGATAATCCCCCACTTATTTATTCTTTTTTTTTTCAACTTACGCGACTTCTCATTTCCAAAACTTGAATCCTTGACAAATTCATTCTTCTAACCACCACCTCATCATAATCATTCTATTGACAATAACATAGATTTTTTTTTTCAATTAAAAAATATATGAAATTATTTTATATAAAATAAAAATATTCGTGAATAACTTATTTTAGAATTGTATTTCAAATATAAATGTATATCACACAAGTAAATATACTTAGTTCATTACTTCATTTCAACAGAAAATGTCATTAATTTAATTATTAAATGAAAAACAGAAAAATAAAGAATAGTAAAATCTCGTGGCACCCTCTAATATTTTCATGAAATTGTTTTTCGCCCCTTAATTAACGAAAGTATAATTCCATTGCGATCTTTATCCATAATTTTTGTAAGACATTTTGTCTTTTTCGTCAAAATCTCCATCAATTTCGTTCTCTGTATTTTTTCTTTCTCTTCTCCATTATTTTTGGCCACTATTATCACCAACATCCACCACCATTTTATGTTTTCGTTGTACCACTTCACTGTCATTCTTCTTCTTCTTTTTTATCGAAAGTCATATCTCTTAGCTTCCCCTACTTTTCTGTTCACCATCGGCAATCCCGTGCAGCCACGACTACTTTCTCTCAATTTTTCTTCTCTTTATCCTCACAATCCCTCTCTCACTAATTTGGCCGTCTTTATTTGATTTCACACTAAATTCTAAATCTGCATCTCAAATAGAGAACCTTACATTGAACAAATTAAAATACCGACGCACCCTGTAATCACCAAATCACTTTTTCACATAAAAATCGATACTTTAAATAATATCTATACTCAATCATCAAAATTTAAAAAAAGACAATTCGTAAGACTATATCTCAAACCAAATTCAAGTATTTAAACAGATAAAACTACTCAATTGAAAGGAGGTGGCAATAGATTAGTGCAAAGAAGGTGATAGTGAATTGGTATAGCGATAACAGAGTATGGTAGTGGATGTTGGTGACGATGGTGGCTGAAAAATAAAGTTGAGGAGAAGGAGAGAGGAGAGTTGGCTTGGTGGTATTCTAGTTCGCATAGAGGACAGGAGGGAAAAAAACGAAGAGGGGACCATTTGTCCATTAAATTATTGACTTACCGGCCTACATAGGCAAGATCCGTTAACTCTAGATGGAGACATTAATGGAGAAAACAGAATGTCTCACAGAATTAATCGTTAGGGATTACGATGAGATTATGCTTTCATTAGGGGGCAATTTTTTTTTTTTTGTAAATATGTTAGGGTCCGGGTGGGATTTCACTCGATAAAAGACAAACAATATAAATAGTATATCTCGTTACTCTTTTAGTAAATTCTTATAAAACCACTAAGTGGCTAACTAATAGAGATATATGATATACAAACACTAACATAGACAAAGGACATGTATACATACAAATTTATAATTCTTATAACAATAATGTTAGGAAATTAAGAAGGGGTCCAGCCAACAGTAAGCCAACAAATATTTTTGAATTATATTCTATATTAATTAATAATATTAACTGTCATTAATTAGTGATTATTTAAATTTTGTTAAAGATACAAAATTAATGATTATTAATTGCCTCTTCTTATTCTAATTCACCTTTTACCATTTATTACGTAAATATTAATTTCTCTTTCCAAAAAAATTTTGAAACTCCAAAAAAATAAAAAGCACCAAAACATAAGATAAAGAATCATTCAAATTTTAAGAAAAAAATATACAAAACATAGGAAAAAGAATCATCTAAATCCTAAGAAAAAACATACAAAATATAGGAAAAAGAATAATCCAAAACTAATAAAAAGAATCATCCGAAATGTAGAAAAAAGAAACATAAAAAACTAGTTAAAAAATCATTCAAAACTAAATAGGAGGAGGAGAAGAAGAGCCGCAGGGTGGCCGGCGACGACGTCTTAGACGGCGTTGCGTGGACAGTGGGGGGACTCGCGGTGGCATATTGCGATGAGTGGAGGAGTCGCCATGGATCGGAGTAGTTGATCGCGCATCGCGAATGGGGACCTGGTGGTGGCTGCGTCGCGATGGATGGAGAGTCGTGGGGTGCGAGTGGCGAGCGATGGGGAGTCACGAGCGGCAAGGGTGCGTCGGGCGAGCGATGGAGAGTCGCGATGGGGCACGAGGAGGGTGAAGTAGAAGTGCGATGGTGGCGGTCTTTCCTGCGCGAACGGCTGATGAGGTGGCGGAGAAGGATGCAAGGACGACCGGCGATGGCGCGCGAGGACGGTGCTGCGGCGCGAGAACAAAACCGTAGCAGCGTGGGGGCATTGGGAAGAGGGATTATGATTTGTGGTTTTGTACGGTGAATGGTGAGTGGAAGTGAAAATAAATTAGGGTAAGTTTTGATTAAAAAATGCCATTAATGTTAATTAATCAAATTTTGAATTTGAAAAAATAATTTAAAATTAATCATTATTAATTGAGTTGTTCAATTCTTGGCTGGTAGACACTTGACTCCCTATACTTTTCCTTCTTCTAAAATACAGATGTACATACAGTATACATGTAAAATATAAAATAAATATAAATGTCGTCAAAGTGAAAAGATAAATATTTAGTTTCTATATCACATATATATTAGAAACAAAATAAGTTCTGATACTGTAAAATTATTTATAAAAAAAGTCGATTAGTTTAGAATAGGACGGCGAATTATTTGGCCAGTTTTAGAATGCAATCGAACTATGTATCCTTAAATTTAGGTATACAATGAAAGAATTAATACTACATAAGATAAAAATAAAAAATGTAGTGGCGATGGCTTGATGGTCTTTAATGTGAAATTGGAAGAGGCATGTCTGTGCCATGTATTGAGTGTGCGCCGTTAAGAAAAAGTTTATTTATGGAAATGTTAAGTCAGTCGCTAACAATTTTCTGAAGATTCTTTCTTACCAAAAGGGCAAAAACAAAACCCCACGGCAACAACTATATTGGTCCAAATTCTGTTTATGCAGTGGGTCCACCATACACACTAATTCTGTATTTCTAATTTCTTAGCGGACGTTTGGTATATGTCTATCTACCTTGCTGCTAATATTGCATTAAATTATTTAGATCATACTATATATTGTTCTTTGTATCTAAATAGGAATATATTCCATCATAACATTATTGGTAATAATTTGAAAAAAAAAAACTAATTCTTTATTTGACCGGTAATCTAAACTATTAACTATCATTAATCACTAATTTAATTTATCTTAAATAATTAGTAAAAATGAAAGATAATAAGGAATTGGGTAAAGGTGTGTTGAGAATGCACGCATTATTGGAGTGTTAATAGGACAGCGCGCACCTTAATTTCGATCACGTTCCCCTGCTTTGCTTATCTCCCTCACTCCTTTCTTTTCTGCAAAACTCTCTCTTTTCATTCCTTTCACCATTCCCTTTCTTTCTCGCTTCACACCTTTTTCCACGTTGCTTTTTAAACTAAGTAGCATCCATTATTACTCCTGTCAATTACGCCACTATATTCACGTTTTAACTTTACTTGACCTCCATCGAAATCTCAATTACGTGCATTTCACTTTTTCCGCTTCCAGATAAACATACATACACAAGCGGCGAGAGAGATGAACATCTTCTTCTTCGTCGCTTTGGTGTTGTTGTGTGTAGTGACAGTAGCAGCTCCATGGCGGGTTGTCTCCGAAGATAATGAAGAACAACACAGGCTTCTGGTGAACATGACTCTCGTTAAGAACGCTCGTGCCGGCGGTGCTCGTAAGCTTTTTTCTTCTTTTTTTTTTTCTTCTAAAATTCTGTAATTTATTTATTTATTTATTTTGTATTGTTGTTGATTAAGAGGTTGAGAGTTGAAAACTTATTTTTCGTTAGTTTGTTTGGACGGGAGTTTACCGGCTTATCACTTGCATAGGGGATTTGGAGCTGGACTCAATAACTGGCTTCTACAGTTCGAGGTGCACCTTTTCAAACTCTCTCTCCCCTTTTCAAACTCTTGCTTTATTTTCTACCATTTTTTAATAAAAAATTGAAAGAATCAACACTTTCATTAAAATTTAGTCAATATTTACTTATAAAAAATATATAATTTTATACTATATAATTTAGTCTCCTCATACTCATCTAAGAGGTTGCGAGTTTGAGTCAAATTTTTGTTAAAAAAAAATGACTATAAATAATTAAATGTGCTGTTTTTATCACTACTGTTTTATTAAACCAAAAACTTTAATTAGTTCTCGCTTTGTTACAAGCATAAGAGCTTTTTGATGATATTAGATGAGATTAATTCGTCTGTGTTAGTTTTGATGCTACACTATTCATCAATAACATATCGCGTTTAGTTTGTAAATTAGAAAAATACTAATTATTATAACCAATTTTAGAATTAAATCAGGTCCAAATCAACTCAACGAATTAATTTATGTAAAAAGATTGCTCAAATACTCTTAAACACGTATTATTCCATATTTCTAGTCAAGATGAGATTCTACCAAATAATTACATATAAAAATACATTTTAGTATTTTAAATAAGGTAATTAATGAAAATGAAAGTTATGTCTTTTTTAGTCTAACAAAAAATTATTTATTCATAGAAAGTTATTTTACGTGGAGAAGCATTTATTTGAGTAACGCTAGGCTGCTTTGTTTTACGGGTTTAATAATTGTGGTAGACCGGTAGAGTTTGAAAAAGGGGTGGCGATTTTTTACTTCTAGTTTCTGGGGAAATCAAACAAGGGCGATGATGGTTGGTTTCGAAATGCTATACAACTAAGGACCAAAAAAAGCTATAGGACACTGATTTTTCTGTCGTCTATATAGAGTTTTGCGCGCGCACTTCTTTTGTTTCAGTTACCCGCCCCAACAATTCTCATGAATGATGACCTGCTCCTTTTCAATTGGACATAGATTTTTATTATCTTATTTCATGGATTCTTTTACGGATAATAAATATGTAAGAAAAAGCCTAGCGAGCAACTTTATTAAATTATGACCAGCAAAAGAAGAACGAGTAATCCCACATCATAGGATGAAATCTCACACCATTAAAAATATTATTGATGGCTGTCTCTAGGGCTGGAAGTGAGTCAAGCCAGCTCGATAAGCTAAGCTCGTGAGCTGGTGAGCCAAGCTTGAGCTTGGAATTGAGCTCATAAATTAAATGAGCCGAATTTAAGTTTGGATAAGCTCAGCTCATTAGCTCGTGAGCTGGCTGTTTGGTTATCAATGATTCGTGGAAAAATCCTTCTGGTCAATGGCATGTGGGTTATAAATTTGTTTATGAGCTCTTTACAGAAAAGTTGACTTCTCGTTTGAAGGTAGAATATTAATCTACTCAATAATTACTCTTTGAGCTTCATAACTACAACTAATAGATCTATAATCCCCATTTCTCCTAAAATGTTCATTGGCAGAAGGAAAGAAGGAAAAAGTGGGACAAGAAAAACCAGGAGGAAATTGCTAACGCTGTAAAACAACTTGATGATTTTGATCAGGTTTAATCGAAATTTGCTTCATTCTTATATATGCTAACATCATTTCAGATTTGATAATAATATTTTTGCTTAGTAGGCATTAGGCATCACATATTACAAAGGCAACCTGCTGCAAGTGTTCTGTTAGTAAATTAAAACACTTATTTTCTTAGTATTCTGTTTTGTACACATGGCTGCCTCTTTTTTTTTTGGGATGAAGTTGCAAGAGTTTCTTCTAATTTTGTGCACAGCTAATTATCTCTAAACCTTCTGTTGATATCAGTTGTGTCTCTGCATTCTATTATATCTTCTAATTCAAATCACTAAAAATATGACATGTTATTTTAGCAACATGTCAAGATAGAAGATGCTGAACTTACAAAGGCTCGTGAAGATCTCCAAAATAGGCTTGATCTTCTGAGAAAACAATCTGAGGTGGGTGCCAAACATGTTACTTTGTGTTCTTCTTGTTTAATTGCCCACTATTTTCTTAGCATATACTCAATTGATTTTCATACAAAAAGGCAAAAATGTTCTGTGTTTCAGAGCTATGATGATAAAGGGCCTGTCATAGATGTTGTTGTCTGGCATGATGGAGAGGTTTGGAGGGTTGCTCTTGACACACAAAATATTGAGGATGATCCAGAATGTGGGAAGCTTGCTAACTTTGTACCCTTAACTAATTACAGGTACATTTGGTTGCTAGTGTTTTTGTTCATCTTAACTTTTTGTCTAGTTGATTGCTTGCTTGCAAAAACATCTCATGCAATTGGCTGATGCTCATCTGTTTACAATGATTTTCTACTTAAAAATTCTCTGTGCTATTTCACTTCTCAAATTGATTAACCTTATGCTTTGTTAATCATGATATCCTGTTGAGTTATTTCATTTATGAATTTTGTTTCTTGTGTTAGTCATACTTCAAAAGAATGTCCCATCCCTCTTATTATCTCTTCTGCTTTCTGTCACAAGTTATGCCATAAAAAATAATACAAATGAAGGAAACTATTATTTTATACAAAAGCAGCAGCCCACTAATTAAGCAAGAAGATCAGGGGTAACCCAGCTTTATTGTAGATGAGATGTTTTTGAATTAAATGGTCAATTGGGACTAGAAATTAATGTGGTTTGGCTGTTGAACCAATTACCATTTTAGCTCTTATCAGTAAGGTGGGTATTAAAATTTCAAATGTTCCGAATGCCAACAAGTTATTATGTCCTATTTTTCAGGATTGACAGGAAGTATGGTGTCTTCAGCAAATTAGATGCGTGTACATTTGTTGTGAATGTCTATAATGATGGAAAAGTTGTAAGTATTGTAACAGATAGCTCCCCTCATGGTACCCATGTTGCTGGTATAGCTGCTGCTTTCCACCCAGAGGTACAGATGTCATTTTATCCATATAGTGCAATTCATATGCTAAATACCGTAAATTATGATATATAGTATATTGGTTAGGAACCCTTGTTGAATGGAGTTGCACCTGGAGCTCAACTAATATCTTGTAAAATCGGGGACTCTCGCTTAGGTTCTATGGAAACTGGAACTGGTTTGACTCGGGCATTAATAGCTGCTGTGGAGGTTTGTCAAACGCTTTTCCCTCATTATCTGATTATACTGGATATTTGAACAATTGAAACAGATTTGTCCTTGTTATTTGTGTTTGACAACTAATTTTGTGGTTGTATTTTCTATTGCTTGCTATAAATAACACATTAAAGCAAGGCCACTGTCAATTTATTTTGCAGCATAAATGTGATCTTATCAACATGAGTTATGGTGAGCCAACATTGCTGCCAGACTATGGACGCTTTGTCGACCTTGTGAATGAAGTATCTTCTGAGACTTTGATTTTAACTTGCCTGTTGTATCTTTCTGCTGATATTTTCCATCCTCTAAGCTGTGGATATTCTGAATCATTTACATCTAGGCTGTAAACAAGCACCGTCTGATATTTGTTAGCAGTGCTGGTAATAGTGGGCCAGCATTGAACACAGTCGGTGCTCCTGGTGGTACATCTTCAAGTATCATTGGTGTTGGTGCTTATGTTTCTCCTGCTATGGCTGCTGGTGCTCATTCTGTTGTTGAATCTCCATCCGAGGGAATTGAATACACTTGGTATATTTATTCCGGAAATTTTCTAATTGAATGACTTCCTATACCGTTTTCTTTTTAATTAACTTAGTTCTTTTGGCTTTGTATCATTGGATGATTGATGGAAACAATTTTCAGGTCTAGTCGAGGACCAACAACTGATGGAGACCTTGGTGTCTGTATAAGTGCTCCTGGTGCTGCTGTTGCTCCAGTTCCTATGTGGACACTTCAACGGCGCATGCTCATGAATGGGACATCAATGGCATCACCATCAGCCTGTGGGGGAATTGCATTGCTCATTAGTGCAATGAAGGTTCAAGCATTGGAAATATTATTTAAATTGTATAATTGATTTTTATACTTTGCTCATTTATCTATAATTCTGATGTGTATGATCTGCATGTAGGCTGAGGGAATTAATGTGAGTCCATATAGTGTGAGGAAGGCCCTGGAGAATACATCTGTTCCTATAGGCAATTCACCTGAGGATAAATTATCCACTGGGCAAGGGCTTATGCAAGTTGACAAGTTCGATATGTTTCCTTGTCTTCTCTTTTATGGAAAATTTAGTATATAGTATTTTATAAGATTTGGCATTGATCTAAATCAAATACTGAATGACAGGTGTTATGAATATATTAAGCAATGTCACAATATTCCATGTGTTTGGTATCAAGTAAACATCAAGCAATCTGGAAAAACAAGTGAGTTAACATTCTTTTTGTAAATATATTCGGAGAAGGCAATAGATGTGCTGATTGCCTGGCGTGTAAAAGTTTAGAATTAGATACAGGGTTCCACTTTTGGGATAGTCCTCCAAAAGAGGTAGTAGCTTTTTTGTCTGATGATAAACAAGGGGTAGCCTTGCCCCGCTTAGTTTGTAACTAGGTCTCTCTTTTTCTGGGTTTCTTTTACCCCGTTTCTAAACCCAAAAAAAAAAAAAAGAAATATTCTCTCCTGAGCATATCACCTTTCTTCCCTATATGAGAAACAAGAGAAGGGAACTCAATATCTTTTAACTTCCCTTATGCATTTATTTGTGCTTGTTCAAATGGTGCTGCATGTTTTGTACTTATAAATAACTAACTCATTCGGGGGGAAGTGTTTCTGATATTCTGTTATTTATTAAGAGTTATAATGCTCATGATAAGACACAAGTAAAAACTGGAAGTTAGAGAAAAGAATATTGGCTTTACAACAATGATGAAGATTTTTGTTAATTGAAATATTAATTCAATTGGACACAAGGGAAAACTTAAGAAAAATTTTTAGTGTGGCGAAAGACAAGGAATATCACCATTCTCCTATGTGAATAGAATTGCAGCATTTGCAGGAAAACTGTTGATTAGTGAAAAGTAAATTCAGTTATTAATGAATTCTAACCTATCACTAGAATCATATTCAAATGCTGCTGCACCTATAGACTATAGTGAAATTCTAACTAAAGGCATGTATCGAAGCTCAAAAATTATATTCCTTCATATGATTGCTGATTGCAGATCCTTCTTCACGGGGCATCTACCTGAGGGAGGCTAGTGCTTTCCAACAATCTACTGAGGTGAGAGCATAATCAGCTTGTTGTCCATTGATGATCAAAGCATATCTTTAGGTCAGATATTTGAAAACTGTGATGTGAAAATGGATTAAAGATTGGAATGTGGGAAAACTAATAAATGATGGGTGATGACTGTGCATTTTCTAATTCTAATAAACTCTTGGATGAAATAACAAAAAAATGTTGAATTCATGAACAATATTAGTGTACCTTCTGAGGTGATAAAAGGACAAGAGTAGTGTTTGCTTAGATTTAGTTTGTTAACAGAAATTGTTGATGAGGCATGTAATGAAACTTGATAACAGTCTCACAATTGTTCTTTTGCTGGTGTAATTGCTGATAAGTGCAATGTTGTTTGCCAAATCTATTCACAGTTTGTTCTAAGTTAATTGTAAATTTTAGTTTGTGCTCAAATGGCAATTTACTTTATGACTTGTATTTACAGTGGACAGTGGAAGTTGATCCAAAATTTCATGAAGATGCCAACAAAATTGAAGAATTGGCTGTGTTTGAGGAGCACATTGAATTACATTCTACAGATAGCTCAGTTGTGAAAGCCCCTGATTATCTACTGCTCACTCATAATGGTCGTACCTTCAAGTTAGTCAGTGTTCCTTCACCGTTATGTTTTCAGTTTTAGGGTACATGGCCATTTATTTAAAATGCAAGTGTTGCTCATGAGATCATCTTTTCTGGGGAATTTTTTTTTTCTTTGTTTTCCTGATATCATAGTGTTGTTCTTGAACTATTATTAGGTCACATGAACATTTGATTTAGGGGGTCAGAAAATGACATAATTATTTGGTGAAAAGAACTGGGTTCTCTATGCTACTTTGATATATCATCCGTAAAATTGTCTTATTAATATCTCCAACTTCCGCATCCATCACCCTTAAACTATTCTGCTTAAATGCAGTTATTCCATCAACACTTTATGCTTCTTAATTTTTATTTTTCAACTAAGTTTCTGTCTGATGACACTTTTCAGTTTTGCTTTATTAGTAACTTACAAGTTATCTTCTACTTTCAGCGTAATTGTTGATCCTACTAATTTAGCTGATGGTCTGCATTATTATGAGGTCTACGGTATTGACTGCAAAGCACCATGGCGCGGTCCTCTTTTCAGAATTCCAGTTACTATAACCAAGCCTGTGGCTGTTACTAATAGACCTCCACAAGTTTCATTTTCAAAGATGTTATTCCAGTCAGGTGTGCTTTAGTCAATTAAGTTTATTTCTATGCTTCTTTCTGCTGGTGACTTAATGGTTTTCAAATTTTGAGATTATGTATAATGCATTGAGATCATGTTGTGTAGGCTGTTTCCCAGTTGTCTTTTATTTTCTCTAATAAAGAAAGTGTTATTGGACACCTTACTTTGTCTTGAAATTGTTTTATCATATGGCATTTGTCATTCTGGTCGAGTTTCTGTTCTCTAGTTGTCTTAAAAGCAATAATTGTGTTAAAATTTTTTGCTTCGTTAGGCCATGTAGAAAGGAAATATATAGAAGTGCCACATGGTGCATCTTGGGTTGAGGGAACCATGAACACAGCAAGTTTTGATACAACGAGAAGATTTTTCGTGGATGCTGTTCAGGTACAACTTGCAGCTCGAAACTGTAAAGATTTGTCTGGACCATTTCTTTGACATGCTTGCTGTGTCCAGATATGTCCATTGCATAGACCGTTGACATGGAGGAGTGTGATGACTTTTTCTTCCCCTGCTGCCAAAAGCTTCGCCTTCAAGGTTGTAGGTGGTCAAACATTGGAACTAGTCATAGCTCAGTTTTGGTCAAGTGGCATAGGGAGTCAAGAGACTACAAGTGTGGATCTGAAGGTGATACAATTCATATTTGTATGAAGAATTTATTTTCTGTGTCCAAAGTTTTGGATAAATCTTCCTTTCTCTTCCCATCTCCCCCCTCCCTCTTTTCTCTTCAAATTAAGCTGGATCTCTCGGTTTTTTGAATTGGCCAAGCCACTAACCCACATTATGTAGTCAAAAGATACAATCTTGCTAATTTTAATAAAATTCTAGGTTATGTTTCATGGTGTAAAAGTCAACCAAGAGGAAATTGTACTTGATGGGAGTGAAGCACCAGTTAGAATTAATGCTGAAGCATTACTGGCATCTGAGAGACTTGCACCTTTAGCAATACTAAACAAGGTTTCCTTGTAAAGTTTGTTTCCTTCTTGTTCTGTACCATTGTGCTTGTGATGTTGGACAGTAAAGAGGTTAACTTTTCTCCTAATTTGTGTTGAACTTACAGATAAGGATCCCTTATAGACCAACAGATGCTAAGATTAGTGCACTTACGACTGATCGTGACAAACTTCCCTCTGGAAAGCAGATACTTGCACTGACACTAACGTGAGTACTCCATTACGTGTTTCATTATATTTGAATGTTTAGATTGTCTTTTCTTATTATTCTGATGTTTCAGATACAAGATCAAATTGGAAGATGGAGCTGAAGTAACACCTCAAATTCCAGTCCTGAATGACAGGATATATGACACTAAATTTGAGTCTCAATTTTATATGATTTCTGATTCAAATAAGGTATTATAATTTCATCCTAGAGATGAGAGTAACTGAGTAAGGGGTGTTGATTGTTTTTCATTCAGAAACCATTTGTCATGTGCAAAATAAGCTTATTGCAATTAATTTTCATTTTTGCAAATTCTGATCATAGCGTGTATATTCAAGTGGAGATGCCTACCCGAACTCCAAAAAACTTCCCAAGGGAGAATACAATGTAAGGCTATATGTGAGGTACGATTCTTTCTGCTCATGTATATTTGATGATCACCCATCCTTGTTTTCTCTATGTTGTTCTTGTTGATAATCTTTGAAGTAGACGTCTAATTTCACCATAAGACTGGCTAAAGATAAAAGATTGCCAAATATTTTTATGAAGGGTCTATCTAGTGTAGGACTCAGCACCCCGTCTTGCGCCTAAGATTGGGCATTTGAAGAGTTGAAATTTACAAAACTATACATCTATCTTTGCATGTTTGAAATCAATTTTGCGAATTTTCATAAATAAACTAACTTATGTTGTTTTTGGACTTGAAACCTTGATTTAGTTAGTAATTCCTGCAATAAGAAAACTGGAATTCTTTTTGTAAGTTGAATGTTGCTAGGCTTTTCATAAGACGGACACATGAAGGTGCATCAAACGTGATCCTATACTCATGATGTATTTTTTTCCCCAGGCATGAGAACTTGCAGATTTTAGAGAAGATGAAGCAATTGGTGTTATTCATCGAGCGAAATTTTGAAGATAAGGTAGTTCACTAGTTTGTCATATTCTTAGAGACAATCTTATGTTATACCAACATTGATATCTTTAGTGTTTACTACAATTGCATTTGTCATTACATGACGGTAAGTTTTTTTAATGGATTTCAAGTGTTTCTCTGGCTAATGGGCTACTCAATGCACAAAGTTTTTTTACTGTGCAACTTCCCGAAATATGTGGTTTACAATATGATTTACAAATAGAAATCCTGAAGTTATATATATATTTTCCAGGATGTTATCCGACTACCCTTTTTCTCCCAACCTGATGGTCCACTTATAGGAAATGGTTCCTTTAAGTCTTCAACATTAGTTCCAGGGTATGTTATTGGATTATAGTCCCTACCTGCTTCTGATTTTAGCGCCATCTTGTGTTGTGGTGATGACATTTGCTTATTGTCAGTATGAAAGAAGGATTTTATCTGGGTCCACCACCATTGGACAAAATCCCCAAGGTATCTTGTATTCTTGTTGACTTCTTAGGTAATTCGTTGGATTATTGACAGTAGTAACAACATTTGAAGTATTTCAACAGAATGCTCCTCAAGGATCTGTATTAGTGGGAGCAATATCATATGGGAAACTATCGTTTGCTGGTCTCGGGGAGCAGAAGAATCCGGAGAAGCTTCCTGTATCACATCGGGTTTCTTATATAGTTCCTCCAAATAAGGTTTGAACTAGCTCCGAGCTCTGCTGAAGTGGTATCTACTATCTTATTTGGTGTGAATTAATATCTACTTGCGTTTTCCTATATCTTTTGTTGAAAGATTGAAGAAGAAAAGGGGAAAAGTTCTTCCCTAGCTTCCAAGAAGACAGTTTCTGAACGTTTAGAAGAAGAGGTATGTGAATCATAGTTCAGCAGAAGTGCTTCCTTATTTTTAATCCTATCATGTATTTCACACATTTTTTGGGCATTACTAGGCATGCTACTTTTGCATTTGTCTTTACTTAAGCATGTTTAGGTGTACCAATTAACAAAAGAAAAATAGAAATTTTGTTGATAGTTTAGACTTAGATTATTTTGATTGTTTTCTTGTTCAATTGCTTTTGTGTTTTTGTTCGTTTTTATATGCTTTGTAGGACTCATGATGACCTTTTTGTACTTTCCTATTCTCTCTTAAGAATACTTTTATTTTATCATAACTTTTTAGTAATTTATTAATAGAACGATAGATTTGGTTGAAATGGATAGATGGTATTTACCCCTGTTTATGTCCATCACAATTTAAAAATATGCCTACTGCCTGTATGTAGCAAGCTATTGTAACAACACCATGTGAACACTTTGGAGTTCAGAGGGTTTACCTTTTTCATCTGTGTCTGAAATCTCTTTATTAAACATTCCCTTAGTTCTTATTTTTCACGATATAGATATAGTAGATTCCATATTGTATTTCTTCGGTCCTACTGTACTTTATGTTTGCTTGACTTGTCCACCAGGTAAGAGATGCAAAAATGAAAGTTCTTGGAGGCCTAAAACAAGAAAATGATGAAGAGCTTTTGGAATGGAAGAAGTTGTCTGACTCTCTCAAAGTGAGCATTGAATTTTATTTGAACTTTCACTTTTTGGTAGTTGCTGGCTTCATTGATTTCTTTTATAAGTTTCAATTCATTTGATCATCTTTTGCAAGATTACTGATGTATTTTGTTTTATGTTAATAAGAAATTATATACACTTGTTTGTTCTCTGCATTCTAGATTAAAATGGAATGATACAAAATTTATCATGTTTTCTTGCAGTCTGAATACCCAAAGTACACTCCATTGCTTGCAAAGATTTTGGAAGGTTTAGTTTCGAGGAGTAATATCAAAGATAAACTACAACATCATGAAGAGGTGAAAATTGGCAGAACTAAAGTTTTGTTGTTAGTTATTCAGTTTGATAGTAAATGAATATAAAGGGCTGATCATATGACAAACGTGAATATGCTTTGCAGGTAATTGATGCAGCAAATGCGGTGATTGACAGTATTGAGACAGAGGAGTTGGCAAAATTTTTGGCCCTAAAACATGATCAAGATGACGACGAAGCGGAGGTGCTCATCCTTGTTCCCAGTACTTTTAGTTACTCTGTCATCTCTCTCTCTGTATATGAAAAAGGAATTTGGCATAATTAATAATAATGATATGATAGAGTAAACATCTTTACACTGATAGCATATATGCCAATGTTAAACCATTAAATTTATTAAGAATGATCATTCCATGTGGAAAGATGTTATCATATTACAACTTACATATGGTATTTTCATTTCACAACTTGTTGAACGATACTTTTAATCTCTCTGTAGAAAAAGAAGAAAGAGATGGAATTAACCCGTGATCATTTAGCAGAGACACTTTACCAAAAGGGCCTTTCATTGGCAGAACTTGAGTCTTTGAAGGTTAGAGCTTTTTATCTTCTTTAAAGCAATGGTTTACATTTTCAGGCAATTTTGATGTCCACACTGCATAAGAAAGCGAAATACCATGCAGTATTGTCTATCAAATACTGACTTGACTTGGTGCATATTGTCAAAGGAGGTGGATAAAACTGACGAGCAGTCTAAGGATGACAGCACTATCCGTCCGAACTTGTTTGAAGAGAATTTTAATGAATTGAAGAAATGGGTTGATCTGAAGAGCAAAAAATATGGAATCCTCTTGGTGACAAATGAGAAGCGTAAGCAGAGGCTTGGGACAGCATTGAAGGTATTTGCTTTTTCCTAAAGAATTCTACTCTTTTCTTTGCATTGATGATTAGTACTTTAGGTTCTGTTTCGGGTTCTAATCTTATCTGGTGCTGTCATCCGCTTGATTCAGGTGTTGACGGACATAATTCAAGACGACGCTGAGCCTGCTAAGAAGAAATTCTATGAACTAAAGCTGTCTTTGATTGAGGAGATGGGATGGTCTCATGTGGCTACATATGAGAGACAATGGATGCTCGTGCGTTTTCCACCAAGTTTGCCTCTTTTCTAGGATCATTCTGTGCAACAATGAGCTATGCATTTTTGCTCCATAATCTTCAAATGTGATAACAATTCATGCAACATTGAACTCAGCATTTTACTCCTCAAGCTTGCAGTGGACTTGGATATGATATTACAGAGTCTGGATCATGAATATCATTTTAAACATACTGGCATGGCCACTGTCTTAAGTGTGTGAGAACCTTGCCATTCGAAAACAACACGAATATCATTCATACCAATTGTATAATTACACACTACATAGTTGATTCTTCCCATAGAGTTGTTTGGAATTCATAATCTAATGCCTCTATGGCCATTTTAAGAATAGTTGAATGGAGTTTTCTGTCTTTGATTCTAAATTCTTTGCCTGAATGATGATCAGCAATAAAAGTAGAACCATGTGAATTGCATTAACAATGGCCATTGGTCGATAGAATTTTAGAAACACACACTTTGTACTATATAATGTAATTTTTTCAACTAAAGAAAATTTTTAAGTTGATATGTGTTTCTATCAACTTAAAAATTTTCTTTAGTTGAAAAATAAACTAAATTATATCGATCATAACATAGTACAATACAGTGACTGCTAATAAACCGAGTTTTCATTTCCTCAGATTTTAAGCAATCAAAGGATAGAGAATCTAAGAGGAAGGTAATCATCATGTCATGTGTGTAGGGTTTGAAACTCAAGCTTCCACGTGTTAAACATGAAAATAAAGCTGTTAATGGAAGCTAATCTAAAGTTGAGTAGTTTTTCTAACATAAACAATTGAGGTTTATTATGCAAGATGCAGCACAAACAAAAGAAATACATGGAAGATGCTAAAGTAGAGTTTCACGTTATATATGAAGACGCTTATAATTATAAAATATAATTGAGTTGCTTCCATTCAATTCTAAAATAATATCATAGTTATCCTCCTTTGCATATTATTGGAGCAACAACAAATGTTGATTTTGTGATGCAAACTTTACACTCCACATGTTATACAACCAATAAAGCAACACATATCTTAATTCTTTTTCTGATAAATAATGTTGTTCAATGTTTTCTCTCTTCATTATTAAGTTGTCTTGAATATATAGATGGAATTATTGATGAGGACTATAATTGGATCTCATGTGACAAAAAGGTTCGAAATTTGTACTACAACTAACATCTTTCACATTTTTCTTTTAAGGAAAAATATATAATAACAGATAGAGAGCAATATCATTGAAAGTGTCACATTATTTGATTTTGGATTTCGGCCGTTTACCTATCATTTAAAAAGATATATGCATTAACAAACAAAATAAAGCCTAATTATATTCTGACAAAAAATTAAAATAATAAGAATAAAAATAAACAAAAACTACCAATATTAAATAACGTGTGGTGTTCCACTTGCCACTTGCTTTCTCCCTCTGCTCTTAGTTGTTTACTTTATTTCCTTCATGCATATTTTTCCTGCTATATATGATTGACAATGACAAATCAGTCCCTAGCTCTCTTATGGAGCAAACTAGTTTTCTCTTCTTTTTTTGGTGGATTGGGTGAATCTCACTGGGAGTGTGTGATAATGACTTATGAGTTATGACCCTTCAACACGGAAATCGTCCCATTCTTTGAACCTTATGGAATAAAATTATGCACGTTTAATTTAAACATTTTATTTTCATTTTATATATTTTTTCATGGAAGAATATATTTATTTTCACTAAGGTTGGAAATGTTAATTATTTAGCCCCCTTTCCCCTGTCCGTGCAAAAACTACCGTCACTCTATAATTAATTCCTGGTATCATAATAAGAATTAATTTTAGGTGTTCATGTGAAGTTGATAATTAAGAATGATTCAATAATTTAATTGATTTGACTAAATTTTCATCAAACAATTTTTAATTATTAATTTTATATAAAGTTGACTGTATTTAAATTTTTACTTTAAATTTTAATATAATATATTAAATTAACTCAAC
>NC_029793.2:146698276-146705953 GCF_000816755.2 Arachis ipaensis | reverse complement strand
GTTAGACCAACACTTTCATAATAAAACTTTATTAAACATCTAACAAAATATAAAAAAATTTAAAATCACTCCTTAGACCAACTTAACACTTTATGAAAAGAATTCTTTATACCCGAATTATTTATATAAAATTGTTAGAGTAGTATATAGAAATAAACGTGACTCAATATGGGAGCAGTCCAGATACAAAGTATGACAAATGGGGTAATATATTTTGAGAAAGTTTAAGGGCAACAGATTTTGTGGTTTTTAGGGCTAAAACCTCAAAGTGGTCCTGAGATTGGGCGAGTTATCCATACTTATCCTTGACTTTCAAAATTTTCTAACAGCATCCCTGACATTCAGCTCCGGGACCCATAGTTGTCCTGCAACCCTTTCCGGCGCCAAGTCAGCAAACGGAGGGATGATCTGGCACCTCCAATGTCACGCTGGAGCCAGCAACGGCTAGTTGATGTGGCAAATCTGAATTTTGTACCCAATCTGGTCCCTGGTCCCATTAAAACCCTAAAAGCTAAGAATCGTTATTATAACTAGTATCTCTTCTTCTCTCCTTCAGGGACCATTTGGTAATAAGCTATTTCCCTTGGTTGTGGCACATTTGGTGGCTGTCTGGCAGGGGTTGACGATCATAAATTTTCAATAATGTTATCGGGAGGTTTTGAACATCCTGCTTGCAGGCATCGCAGGTCCTGTTGCCCTTAATACTAAACCACTTTACTGCACAGTCTTGATAAGCAAGTGCAAGATCACCTTTACAACTGCATTCCATCTTAAGAGTATTCTCTCCTTCCCCGAGCTCTGCCAAACAAATCCTACAAACTGCTTCTTCCTCTGGAATATCTGCTGTAACATCCTCAATAGCTAGAAAGGGGAGAGTTAGTAAGCAATTGACATGGAAGGACTATAAAAGACTATAGTCTGAGGAATCCTAACTTAAAGACAATCTGAAATTGACAAACTTGATGATTGAAAATAGAAATGAATAAGTTAACTTCAATGTAAAGTTTATTTAATTTTCTAGCCTTTAATTTCGAGAGTTAGTCAGCAACTGACATGGAAGGGCTATAAAAGGCTATAGTCTCTAAGATTGTCTATGAGAGACGCACTAAAGATTATATCACCTAGAAGCCACCAAATTTCTTTCATCTATAATGTCTATTAAACGATGCAAAGTGTTACCAATATCATGTTATATATGGTTAAGTGCCAAATATTTAATAGTTCTTGAAAGTCAGAACTCATAACTGAATATTTCAGATTGTGATTCTTGATCAAAAAATGTAAAATGGGAACCTATAAGAAATTATGTGCTCTACGTATATTTCAAGCAATTACCAATCTCCATGACTGAAGAATCACCAGTTGAAGTTCCATCAACAGTTGCAAGATGCCGCCTGGCTGAAATGATACGAATCAAGACCCTAGACTGAGTGCACCTCAATTTGCTGGCTAGGCATCAACTGGAACCGAAAGTGATCGAGTTATATGCTGCTTGACAACCATTGTCTATACAAGAATGGAAATATTCATCAATGCAACATAGTTTAAAATCATATACCAGTTTAACATATAAAATGTAAAAAATTTTAGCAAGCGTTGTATGAAAACAGTTGCCTTGATTGAAGAAAAGAGACATACATTTAAATCAGAAGCACATCCCAGATGTCTGCCATGTACACTTTCTTGACCCAAAGATGCGATTGGAGTATGGAGTAATGAGTGGGCAACCTTTGACAATGGAGAGAATGAACCTTTACCATTAAGAGAGAGGGTCCTTGAAGTAGGTGGATGTGGAAGGACCATCCGTCTTTGCGAAAGAAGATAATGCGGCATCTAATGACCATGGGGGTATTTGCAGAGAGGGGAGTGCAGGCCGTCTGGAGTGAGGAATCAAGGAAGCCTTGTCACCTTTTTCATTTGCATTTGCAGCACATGTCTACAGTAAGTAACACAATGCAATGCTACATCAAACAATTGCAAACTGACAAAAGCAGCGGCAGCTTATAGTTTTTAGTATTGAGTGATTACAGTTTTAGAGGAAACTGAAATTTAGCCAAGTTACATTCATATTATGGTAGCAGCAGCTAGCAATAAGAAAACAGAGAAATGGCAGATCGAAATGGAAGGCATATGATCTGTATGTGTTATTACCTGGAGCTGGAGGCGATGAAGAGGATGATCTGAGAAGGAATCAGCAGCAGTAGTTTGAAGCTCAGGTGATGAAGAGGGTGATCTTAGCTTTTAGGGTTTTAATGGGACCAGGGACCTGATTGGGTACAAAATTCAGATTTGCCACGTCAGCTAGCCGTTGCTGGCTCCAACGTGGCATTGGAGGTGCCAGATCATCCCTCTGTTTGCTGACTTAGTGCTGAAAAGGGTTGCAAGACAACTATGGGTCCCGGAGCTGAATGTCAGGGATGTTGTTAGGGATTTTTGAAATTCAATGACAAGTATGGGTAACTCGCCCAATCTCAGGAACTACTTTGAGGTTTTAGTCGGTTTTTAGTCATCAATTAACCATCAAAAATATTTTTAATGGTGTGAGATTGCATCTAATGGTGTAGAATCATTCAATTCCCTTTTAATGGTTAAGTGCTGATCAGAATTTAACAAAAGTGCTAGTCTTAGCACTCCTCATATATTTTGTAACGTGAATTAACTTCATGATTCGCATTCTAGAAGTATGAAGCATGATGAAAGACTAGTTACTAAATGAGATGGATATTATGGAGTAATACATTTGACTAAAAGAGGGGTTTGGTCCGTACGTATTATTGGTATTATTAGGTGTATGTATGATGATGATATTGGAGAAGAGTGTCAGAATGTCGGAATGATAATTGCATTGAAAACGAAGAGATCTAAATCTACATACGGCGCATATGTATTGCCTGTCAACGTCGTCATTGCACGCATCATACTCTCAGTCTCAGCTTATATATGCATGCAATGGATATTATTGTTTATATATATATATATAAACAAAACAATTTTTAGCATGCATATATAAGCTGAGACTGAGAGTATGATGCGTGCAATGACGACGTTGACAGGCAATACATATGCGCCGTATGTAGATTTAGATCTCTTCGTTTTCAATGCAATTATCATTCCGACATTCTGACACTCTTCTCCAATATCATCATCATACATACACCTAATAATACCAATAATACGTACGGACCAAACCCCTCTTTTAGTCAAATGTATTACTCCATAATATCCATCTCATTTAGTAACTAGTCTTTCATCATGCTTCATACTTCTAGAATGCGAATCATGAAGTTAATTCACGTTACAAAATATATGAGGAGTGCTAAGACTAGCACTTTTGTTAAATTCTGATCAGCACTTAACCATTAAAAGGGAATTGAATGATTCTACACCATTAGATGCAATCTCACACCATTAAAAATATTTTTGATGGTTAATTGATGACTAAAAACCGACTAAAACCTCAAAGTAGTTCCTGAGATTGGGCGAGTTACCCATACTTGTCATTGAATTTCAAAAATCCCTAACAACATCCCTGACATTCAGCTCCGGGACCCATAGTTGTCTTGCAACCCTTTTCAGCACTAAGTCAGCAAACAGAGGGATGATCTGGCACCTCCAATGCCACGTTGGAGCCAGCAACGGCTAGCTGACGTGGCAAATCTGAATTTTGTACCCAATCAGGTCCCTGGTCCCATTAAAACCCTAAAAGCTAAGATCACCCTCTTCATCACCTGAGCTTCAAACTACTGCTGCTGATTCCTTCTCAGATCATCCTCTTCATCGCCTCCAGCTCCAGGTAATAACACATACAGATCATATGCCTTCCATTTCGATCTGCCATTTCTCTGTTTTCTTATTGCTAGCTTTTTTAAATTTTTTTTAAAATAAACCCTTAATTAATAGTGCAGCATGCAGAATATACCATACAAACTAATGCATAATTTGATTCCATTATTCATTAAGAAGAAAAATTGACTAGGGGGCCGGGTGCTTAATTCCAATTATTGTAGAAGCACATAGTAGAAGTAATAAAAGCTAAAGGGGTTGAAGAATAAGTGGGAGTCCATGGGTGGGCCTTAGAGAGAGCATGATAGATGGTGAGTGATGGTAAGTTGGAGAAATGTTGAAAGAGAAGTTAGAGAGAAGTAGAGTTAACACAATCTTGTACTCCATGAATGTCAAGTTCCTACCAACACACATTCTCCCTCCAAATCCAAATGGCAAGTAACCCATCTTGTGTTTGCATCCACCATTCACATCCTCCATGAACCTCTCTGGCTTGAACTCATTAGCGTCCTCTCCCCATAGCTCCGGGTCATGGTGCATGGCCACCACATCGATCCACATGTTGGTTCCTTTAGGCACTATTAAACCCTTCACTTCAATGTCTTCCCTTGCTTGCCTTTGCACATTTGGTGATGGAGGGTACAGCCTTAGAGCTTCATTCATCACCCACTTCATCTGATGCATAATCTTTAATTTATTAATTAAACAAAGAAAATGATGTGTATAAAATGGAAAAGTCTAGAATTCTGACCAGCATATAACCAACAAAGAAAAGTGAGTCATTAGATGAAATTTCACACCATTAAAATCATCATTAATAGCTATTTAATTGTTACAAATTATAAAAGTTACTGACCCTAACACTCTTCGTATAAAATATACGTACCTTGGTTAAACCAGAAAGCATGGCGAGATCAATAACGTGGTTGTGGCGAGCAAGAAGCTGTTGAATCTCATCTCTCAGTTGGTTCTGCCAATCCTGATGCATAGCCAGAAGCAGCAATGTCCAGGTGATAGAAAGCGCCGTGGTTTCATGTCCGCCAAAGAAGAATGTCTTGCATTCGTCAACAAGCTCCCTCATTGTTAGCGCATCACCATTTTCTTGAAGCAGCAAACCCAACAAGTCGCTCTTCGATTTGGATGATCTGTGACTCATGCGAGCTTGAATGATAGACAACAAGAGCTCATCAATTTCTTTGCCTAACTTGTAGGCCTCTAGGGTTTTCTTAACGTTGAAGTACTTGCCGAATGGAACCCCAACGTAGCGGTTGGTGTTGAAGAGAGTCATTTGAAGAGCTCGCAACTTTCGGAAGACCTGTGTGGCGTTGTGGTCATCATCATCCATAATGCCGAGAATGGTTCTTGCTATGATGTCTCCGGCGGTGGCTACAATGTCCCTCTCAACGTCGATTGTGGCGGAAGCGGAGTTTAGTTGAGAGAGCCATGCTTGTACCATTTTGTTTGTTGATGCAAGCATGATGGTGAGCATGGGCTTGAGATGAATGGGATTGAATGCGGGTGCAACAATGTGGCGATGGCGAACCCAATCATTGCCTTCAACCATGACCAACCCAGTCCCAAACATGGCCTCTCTGTCATCTCTAAACACACTTGGCTTCCCCCATCTCTTAGCTTCTACCTCCTTCGACATCTTCTTCAAGAATTCTGCGTCCGCAATGTACAAGAATGGCTCTACTTGAGAGCCGTTAGATGATTTGACTTATTTGACTAAATTTTCATTTAAAGGCTCTCAGATATCAACTTCATGTGAAGTCGACTTCACCTGAGTTTTCACCAATAAAAATTTATTCAAATTATTCAAATTATTTAATGACTTTCAATTATTAATTTCACGTGAAATCTAACAGCACATTATAAGAGTATTTAATTACCAAAAGATTTCTGCCAAGAGGAAAAGTAGGGGGAAACGTGAGAGTGTATATCATGGGTGAGAGGAGTGATGAGATCATTATTGTTAATAGCCCTAATATTTTTCATGTGTTGGATGTTTCCAAGTGGGAAGCATGGGGTTGGGCCTCCAAAGCCACATCTCTTAAGCTTATTATGTGTTTGGATTGGGGAAATCCACCATGCATATGTTACAATCAAGACCATTAACATGAAAAATAATGCCAACGCAGCAACAACAATACCACATAGCCCTGAAACTGAAACCTCCATGATGGTGAACTACGATTTAATTTGCTTGTGTTGCCGAAAACCAAGTGTTATGGATTGCTATTTATAAGAAGCTGAGCTGGTCTTCAAACAATAGAATACATACAATTTCATGTCAACCTTGTATATATTGCATTTTATCTCATTATTATTATATCGTTAAAGTACTTTTTCGGTTTTTCACCCTTGCATTCACTTTCAACACCTTTCTATACCATAAAAAGTAATACATTTAACATTTTCTTATACAAATATTCATTATCAAGTGCTCTTATAAAATAATTATTCTTTTACACTAATTAATATGGCTTTTCTTGAGGGCAAATTTTCTATATCCTTAAACACTTTTTATTAAAGAATATGTTTGTTAATTAAACAAATTTTAGTCTATTTTTATTATAGAAAAATATTAAAAGGACATTAAAATTTATTATTTTCTAAAGTGTTTTATTTTTTATTTTTCGTTCTTTACCTTTTAATGAAAAGTTAATTTACAGAAACGGTTACACTTTTTATTTTTTCTAGAATCCATTAGTATTTGTCATTTTTATTATTATTCTAAACAGGGACGGACCCAAGCATAACAATGAGGGGCACTTGCCCCGTGATGTTTTTAATTTTTGTTTTAAAAAATATAGTTATATATAATATGCTCCTATTTCAAATTTTAAATGACCCCACTATAAATAAAATAAATTCAATTAGCTAAAGTTTTAAATTTATTTTTTTATTTTTTTTATTATTTTGACTATTATTTAACATAATCAAATATAATTATTGTACCGTCAATTCTTTATTCTCTTAAATCCTCTTCTTATTTTTATATTTTCAACCTTCTTTTTCTATTTCTTGTCTAATGATCATCTTCTCTTCATCAAAAAGTAAATTTTAAATTCTCCAATTTTTTTATATGGTTCTCCATGACTCTATGTATCTTTCAATTTCATTATTTTTCTTTTTGATATTTTCAATTGCAATTTTTAATTCAAACAATTATAGTTTAGGTATCAATCTAATATTTTATTTTTTCGTGACTTTATATAAATTTACATAAATAAAATAAATAGAAAAAAGTGTTACGTAAATATAACAATTCGAAAAAATGAGATGCAAATGCAACAAATCTATTTATATGTAATTCGCGACATCTTAACGGGGTTTCTAATTATACGTAATCTGCTACATCCTGTCGCGGATTATGTTTAAAGGCTGAAACACATAATATATGTTGCATGGTGTAGCTGTTTATGTGTTTCAGCCTTTAAACGTGTAATCCGCGACAGAGTGTAGCGGATTACGTGTAATTAGAAACCACGTTAGACCGTCACGAATTATATATAAATAAGTTTATTGCATTTAAGTTTAGTTTTTCGGATTGTTGTATTTGCGTAACACTTTCTCCCATTTATTTTATTTATGTTGTAAATTGTCCATATTTTTTGCCTTGTAAAAAATTATTTAATATTTTGTTCACTAACAAAAACAAAACCTTGATAATTAATAAAACCTTGATGATTAATATATGTTGCGTTAGAACATAGATATTCCTTCTCCTTAATAATTCTTATATAATTATTTGACACATTAACGCATGTCTAATTAAAATTATTTATATACTAAAATTAACTACTAAAATTAATTTTAATATATTTGTGTATAAATATATATAGTATAATTTATTTTTAATATGTATTTTGTATTTTGATGTATATTTTA
>NC_029793.2:146688617-146698102 GCF_000816755.2 Arachis ipaensis | reverse complement strand
CACTTTATCAATAAATAAATATCCTTTGACTGGGTAAAAGGTAGAGAGAATAAAATTTTTTAAAAGCTGAAAGTTATAAGTGTCTCTTAACATGCACATGCTTTATAAAAATTTGACACATTAACGCATGTCTAATTAAAATATATAATGAATGCGTGTGTGTGTTTGGAAGTGACAAATTGCGGCGGAGGATGAAGGGAGAAAAGGAGGTCAGAAATGAAAATGAAAGGTATACGGTGTACCCTATCCTAAGCTAAGAGAGAAGGTGGTTGACCACTACATGACGTCGTCAACGCTATCAAACTCCACTTTGTTTTGCTCAAACACAAAATAAAAAAGAACAAAATTGTGTACTTCGTGCAATCTCAAAACGCGGAGTGTATACGTATAGGATCATCTCGCTTTACAAATCTTACAAACAGATACATCACATTAATTACAAAATAAATACAAAACAAACACAACATTATTATTATGTAGCGAGAGCCTTCTTTAAGTTCTATTCTTGCTGAGTTTGGCAGTGTATAACTCATTCGTCGATGAATGTCTTTAAGTTTTTCGTTGGGATGAGTTATACGTCGGCAAGGAGAGAACAAGAGAGTGGGTACTGCAAAAGACACTCCGACGCTCAAGTCCGTAAGTATTTAAGAGGTATAAGATAATTCTATGAATATAAAATATATCTAGAATGTCTCTAGAATGTCTAGAATGTCTCTAGAATCTATCTAGAATGTATGATGTATATAGAAATTGGTGCTTTTTATAGTCAGAATAATGGTCATTAAGTCGGTAATAAAGATGTCAGTTATAGAATGAATGATAATTAAGTCCGAATTATAACTCATAATATACAATAAAGACCGAATTATAAGGTGACGGATCAAGTTCTATTAGGATGTGGTAAATTTGTGGCTTATAAATTCAGTTATTTTGTATTTCTCTTATTAATTAGATAGTTTTAGTTTGATCTTGGAAATACTTATCTTTTTGTAGCTTAAAATCTCTCTAAATATTTCATATCATATGAATGTCGTGTTATGCGTGTAGGAACCTTTTTCGTCTAATAACCATAATTGGCGAAGTGAACTACTTATGATATATATTGTTGCCATTGTCATATTTCCCGAAAACTTATAAAAATAATATAAAAAATAAATAAAATCATTACCAGCTAATAGGGCAATATCTAGTCCCATATAAACAAATAATTTGGTCGGCCAGTAACCTATTACCTACTTTAATTTATTTCCAGGAATAGCAAAGAAACGTTTTCGGTAATGGGACTTATCTTTGTTCAGTGCCTATATAGCTACATATATATGACAGTATTACAAAACATTACAAACGTGCCTCTTCTGAAGTGGTGCTCCCCATGAGTAGATCATAATGTTTAATTTGGCTCTTAATTAGCTTTGTCACAAGTTACTCAAATACAAAATATTTGAACTGGCTAAGAATATAGATACGTTAAAAAACAGAATTTGATATTTTATAAATCAAATTATATATTAGTATATTAACAAAGATTTCTAACTTATAATCAAATAGTACGCTCTCAAAAATTATGGGTGTGTGTGTATGTTCTAGAAGAAATTAATTTCCATTTTTATATCTTTTGAAACATGTCATACTGAATAATGAATTTCACTCTCATCGCAGACAAATAGACAATTGAATATATAATGTAATTAGTTGTTGTATGTAGTAATATCTTATGGCGTCATATATGTGCTTAGACATTGTTAAGTGATTTGCATTTACTATCTAATAAGCTCCCAACATACATATAGTTACAGTCATTGGTGTAACCGCATTAAAATATCAGTAATAGCTACATATAGATTTGGGTAATGTTAGGTAGACAAAAAAACAGCTAAAACTTACCTTATTTAGCATTAATTAATTATTACAACAATTAATGAATACTAAATAAAGCAAGTTATGACCGTTTTTAGCATTTTCTTTTGTTACCAAACATTTCCATTCCATACAAATACCAAAACAGTAGTGCTACGTTACCAACTTTTTATCTGCCAAAATCTGCCAACTTGAGTTGGGCTGGGCATGAAGCCCATCTAGTAAATAAAGCCACATCTAATTTAACTATGGTTTAATCCTAATTTACCACATTAACCTAAATTACCATTCCCCAAATTGACTGAAGGTGGACCATCTCTCCCAACCTTCCTTATCCGCATCCAGGGCCAAATAAAATCCTTTGTTACCGTCTCCGCCAGTCTCCGCCGTCAAGGGAAAGTCAACTCCGGCGGGCGACGAAACCACCACGTCTAGATTATCGTCCGATGTTCGCTGCGAAGCCGTTTGGTCTGTTGCAGGCGCTCAACATAGGAGCCTTGAAGACGCATCTGGTCCGTCCTTGAACCAACTTGGGCACCACCGCGACACTACGAGGTTAGTGGGTATTTGAAATTTAAATTAGAACTTGTATGTGTAAATCTGAGTATTACATTTTTTGAAGTGAGAAGGATTAAACATGTGTCTGTGTCTCTTGGCTGTGAACGAACTTGGGTGTTGGTGTATTGATGTGTTTTTTTGGTGATCTTATTCCTATACGAAGGAGGTTGCTTATACTGTGTTGCATCAGTTCTTTGACAAAAATGTTGTGATCAGTTATTCAATTTTTTTTTTCGTCGGGGTTATTTGTAGTTTATTCCATATGTCTATGTTGTGTTATTTGCAGACAGGAAAACATTATTTAGTTTAGTGTCGCTGTGGTCACCTTCGTTGACGAAATTGTTGTCGTTGTCAGATTATTTAGTACCTTTTCATCAGTTTTGAGATTTAAAATTGTTGCAGGAGCTTTATTGATATAATTTATTTATGATAGAAGGATGTTATAATATAATTTTTTAAGTGTAACATACTTTAGTAATATGATTTATTCAGATGTGTCTTTATTAAATTTTGAGATAATTTTGAGGGTATGTTTCCTTTTTTGACATGTCCATTTTCGTACTCAAGTTGGTAATATTATTTTACAATTAGGCTAAATAATTGATGTAATCGTTGTTTGGGTTTAAAAGCGAATTGGGATCCAATTTTTTTATTTTAAATGATTTGTCGTTTCTTGATCCTCTGAGTTACAGTGTGCAAATTGTTTATGTGATTGGTGTGGTCTGATTTAACATGTTGCTCTTATGGAAGAAAAAGTTTATATTACCTTTTTGTTTCCAGATTGATGATGTAATTTTTGGGTCTATCAATTTTAGTTTGAGAGTACAAGTAGTTAACCCCAGGTGTGTCTTGCTTATTTTTTCTATTTTTTTTCTCAACTTAATTTGCTTAATGCGACTTTTTTTATAGTGACTAAATGTGTTAAATGAGCTTTTTATAGGAATGGTTAAATGAGCTTTATATTAGGAAATTGAGTTTGTATTTTTTTGCTCTATAATTTTTATTTGGGAGTACAACAACTTATCCTTGCATGTGTCTTGTTCATTTTAGACCATTCACTCATATTTTTTTTTTCTCAGTTTAAGTTGCTTAATGTGTGTTGTTCATGATAGGTTAATGTGTCTTTTGGTGAATTTTCATGTGATTCATTGAGCCATACATTTAAGTTGAGAATGACTGTACATATTTAAGCATATATAGTCTTTCTTGTTTATTTTTTAGCAATATTCTGTGATTTTTTTTTTCAACTTAATTTGCTTAATGTGACTTTTTCATAGAGACTTAATGGATCTTGTAGTGAATTTTCTTGTGATACACATAGCAATAGATTCAGTTGAGAGTGTTTTTTATTAGATATTTGCGATTTTAGAAATGGTTAAATGAGATTTATATTAGCAAATTAAATTTGAATTTTTTTGACTCTATATTTTTTATTTGGGAGTACACCAACTTATCCTTGCATGTGTCCTGTTTATTTTTTCTATTTTTTTTCCTAAACTTAATTTGCTTAATGTGACTTTTTCATAGAAACTTAATGTGTCTTGTAGTGAATTTTCTTGTGATACAAATGGCAATAAATTCAGTTGAGAATGACAATCTATTTTCAGCAATGCATTTAGATCCATGTGTTTTTTACTAGATATTTGCGGTTTTAGGAATGGTTAAATGAGCTTTATATCAGCAAATTGAATTTGTATTTTTTGGCTCTATAATTTTTATTTGGGAGTACACCAACTTATCCTTGCATGTGTCTTGTTCATTTTAGTATCATTCACTCCTATTTTTTTCTCAGTTTAATTTGCTTAATGTGTGTTGTTCATGGTAGGTTAATGTGTTTTTTGGTGAATTTTCTTGTGATACATCGAGCCACATAGTTAAGTTGAGAATGAGTGTATATTTTAAGCATACATAGTATTTCTTGTTTATTTTTAGCAATACTCTGTGTATTTTTTTTTAACTTAATTTGCTTAATGTGACTTTTTCATATTGATTGAATGTGTCTTGTACTGAGTTTTCTTGTGATACACATAGCAATAAATTCAGTTGAGAATAACTATATATTTTGAGCAATGCATAGAGATCAATGTATTTTTTATTAGATACATGAGATTTATATTAGCCAATTATAATTTGAATTTTTTTTCGCTCTATGTTTTTTATTTGGGAGTACACCAACTAATCCTTAGATGTGTCTTGTTCACTTTAGCATCATTCACTGATATTTTTTTCTTACTAAAATTGGGCATATGATTATACAAATACGTTAAGAAGATGCGGTAATTTTTTTTGCAACAAGAGCAATGGTCCACAAAGATTTTACAATTGTTGCGGCTTCTTTTAACACTTAGCTGATTTTTTGAAATATATCTAAGAATTTTTTGTTAGCAAATTAAGAATATAATTGGTGTGTCTAATAATTTGCCTGTGAGAGTGTTCGTACTTTATCTCAGATGTGTCTTGTACATTAGATTAGTGTACTATGATTATAAGTAGGTTAAGTAAATGCTTTTTTTTCATTATTGATTTCTGTTATGTTAGAGTAGTTGACTTTGGATAACACAGGTGAAGATTATAATTGGATTCAATTTCTGCTATTTACACAGAGACCAACTTATATACATGGGAAAGCCGGTAACAACTCATACACAATTTGTGTTCTTGTTATAGATCGCATTCAATTTTTTTATTCTGACTGTCCCGTCATATGTTTTCTAGAAATTACTAGAGACAAGATGCTCACCATGTTATATCGCCGACCTGTTTAAAGAACTGGAAACCAATCAGGATCAAGCAAAGCTTGATGAGATTGAAGAAATTGGTTTTGGTTTCCTGAAGCTTGTTCCGAAGTGGCCAGTGAGGCAAGGCATAATGGTGATGTTGGCCAAAGCATATGACACTGAAACGAGCACCCTCAAGCTAGAAAATGGGAACATCCGTATTTTACCGGAGCTATTTCAGCGTCTTTTTGGTATCCCTCCCGGAGGTGAGTATACCTTTACTTATTACATACCACTGAATTGTTTAGTGTTGTTTCGGTCTTCATGTTCATTGCTATTATCTACGAATGACACTATCCATATTGCCCTATCTTTTACATATCTATGGTGCAGTTGATGACTTTCCACCATTCGACAGTAGCAATGCTGCTCATGTGTCAATTAAAACAAGGTATCATAGATTGAAAACTGTGCAGTTGAGGCATTTTGTCAGGCATTGTCCAATGGATACAGAAGATGACAGGATGGAGTTCAGGAGACACTTCATTCTACTGGTGCTGAAGATGTTTTTGTGCCCGACCGTGCAACATGTAATCTCTCCGTGGCACATCGACACAGTCCTTGATGTATCTGATCCGGCGAGATATCGTTGGCCATTGCATATTTTTAATTCTCTAGAACAGGCAATTAAGAAGTACCAACATAAGAATAACAAATCCTGTGAGGGCTGCATGCTTGGGTTGCTGGTAATGCTGTTAATTTAAAATTCAATGTAATATGACTAAGATGTGCATCCCTGAAGCTGACATCTTCTTACAATATCTCCAGGTGTTGTACTTTCAGAAGCTAAAGCACGGTGAACTCGAGGGTTGTCAAGAACCTGAGCCGTGGCTTTCCGCATGGACTGCAAAGGAACTTAGCGCTATGGCAGAAACTATTCAACCGGAGGTAATCAATTTGTTGCTTATGTGCTAAAATAGTCAATTTTTAACTCATAGCTCGATTTATGATGCGATTGACTGCAAAATGGATATTTTGAATGAATGAATATCATGGCTTTGCATTTTATTATTAAGCAATGGAAGATGTCGCTAACGTTTGTGTCGTTTATTATGTCCGTATTTGATAAATGCTACGTTAGATGTATGTGTCTTCTTACTAGTTAATGGCCACCAACAGGATTGCGGTGAACCTGGCCGGAATGAAGATGATGGCAAGAAGGATGCTGCTATGGAGGAAACAAGTGACCCAAGCCCTGAACAAGTAGACGTGGACCACAGAAAAGTGAGTTAGGATTAACATTGGCTTAGTATTTTTTTCGTGGTTAAACATAGATCGTGTAAACTGTCAGGCCTATGTTTACCTTTCATTTACGTTGAAGTTGTGCTGTTGATGTGATTTAAGGAATCTTCTCACCTGGATGGAGTTAGAGAGGTTTCCAAGGACCCGGATACACATGCAGTTGCGTCGGACGGTGATGACGATGACGACGAGCCAATTGCAAAGAGATTGCGCCGGAGATCTGTATCAAGGATGACACCTCAAAGGTGAGTATACCTTTACTTATTACATACCACTGAATTGTTTAGTGTTGTTTCGGTCTTCATGTTCATTGCTATTATCTACGTATGACACTATCCATATTGCCCTATCTTTTACATATCCATGGTGCAGTTGATGACTTTCCACCATTTGACAGTAGCAATGCTGCTCATGTGTCAATTAAAACAAGGTATCATAGATTGAAAACTGTGCAGCTGAGGCATTTTGTCAGGCATTGTCCAATGGATACCGAAGATGACAGGATGGAGTTCAGGAGACACTTCATTCTACTGGTGCTGAAGATGTTTTTGTGCCCGACCGTGCAACATGTAATCTCTCCGTGGCACATCGACACAGTCCTTGATGTATCTGATCCGGCGAGATATCGTTGGCCATTGCATATTTTTAATTCTCTAGAATAGGCAATTAAGAAGTACCAACATAAGAATAACAAATCCTGTGAGGGCTGCATGCTTGGGTTGCTGGTAATGCTGTTAATTTAAAATTCAATGTAATATGACTAAGATGTGCATCCCTGAAGCTGACATCTTCTTACAATATCTCCAGGTGTTGTACTTTCAGAAGCTAAAGCACGGTGAACTCGAGGGTTGTCAAGAACCTGAGCCGTGGCTTTCCGCATGGACTGCAAAGGAACTTAGCGCTATGGCAGAAACTATTCAACCGGAGGTAATCAATTTGTTGCTTATGTGCTAAAATAGTCAATTTTTAGCTCATAGGTCGATTTATGATGCGATTGACTGCAAAATGGATTTTTTGAGTGAATGAATATGATGGCTTTGCATTTTATTATTAAGCAATGGAAGATGTCGCTAACGGTTGTGTCATTTATTATGTCCGTATTTGATAAATGTTGCGTTAGATGTATGTGTCTCCTTACTAGTTAATGGCCACCAACAGGAATGCGGTGAACCTGGCCGGAATGAAGATGATGGCAAGGAGGATGCTGCTTTGGAGGAAACAAGTGACCCAAGCCCTGAACAAGTAGACGTGGACCACAGAAAAGTGAGTTAGGATTAACATTGGCTTAGTATTTTTTTCGTGGTTAAACATAGATCGTGTAAACTGTCAGGCCTATGTTTACCTTTCATTTACGTTGAAGTTGTGCTGTTGATGTGATTTAAGGAATCTTCTTACCTGGATGGAGTTAGAGAGGTTTCCAAGGACCCGGATACACATGCAGTTGCGTCAGACGGTGATGACGATGACGACGAGCCAATTGCAAAGAGATTGCGCCGGAGATCTGTATCAAGGATGACACCTCAATCATGTATGAGGGCTGAGGATGCAGGCACGACTAATAAGACAAAGAAAAAAGAGGACCATAAGGTGATCAAGATGTTCCTTGTTAGTATTTGTTACTTGCAGCTATGCAGTTTGGAACATCTGCAATGGTTAAAGTTATTGTTAAACTGGTTATTGATTGTGTCATTATTTAATAAACTTAAGTGTAATGCTCTGTCATTTAGCATTGGGTTCTCTGTGTACTGTGAAACCACTTTGAGGAGTTTGTGAAAAACTTGTTTGATATTGTGGTTTCAGGGATCCACTATGAAAGGGGGATTTAGCAGGGCATCATTGCGCACAACCCATCAAACAGGGACTTCAGAAGATGATGACGACGATGACCAGCCCATTGGCATCAGAATCCGCATCAAAACTCTTCAAAGGAAGACACCTCAGCGCGGTATGGTAGAAGGGAAAATCATCACAGGCATGCAGTCGCACTCATCTAATCAACCAACTGAGACAGTTGCTCCTGAACCAAAAACACCATCAACAGAATTGGTTGAGTTTCCGGGGGTTGAGGAATATTCTTCTGAATTTTTTGACAGGCAAGTTATTACTACATACCATTGTTTCCGATAGTAGTATAAATTTTTTTTTGTTAAAATATCCTCCCAAACAATTCCTAAGGTTGACCACTGCATTTATTTTTAATTCCAAACAGGCATCCTGCCATCTTATCTCAGCGGGATCCGGAGTGCGAAATGATTTGGGCAAATATAGAAAAAGGCGTTTACCCATCGAGACCCATTAGCATAGACCCGATCCAGGCAATCATTCCTAGAGGTTCTTCCTACCGCACTCCAAGTCCACAACGCCCCTCTTTCTCTCTTGGTCTGACGCAACTCTTTAAATCACCCTCACCCTCTCCTCCCCGACCTATTCATTCATTACTTCGGGGTCGGAAAATCACCGAGCGGGAAGAACATAGAATCAGAGGATGGGCTGTGAACACTTCTCTTGATAGCCACGAAACTTTGGCGTCATATGAGGGTAGACCAAACCTAGTGCTATCAAGGAAGGATGTGTGCACACTAAGACCACGTGCATGGCTGAATAACAAGGTATGTAACGAAAAATAATGTTTCTGCAGTTTGTTTGTTGCTCACGCGTTGTCGACATTGATGAGTTTACAAATCGGTTATGTAGGTTGTACACTGGATGTGTTGCGCATTCAATGATTCAGGTCTCAAGAGATTCACACGTGACTTTTATTGCGTGTGTCCCGGGATTCTGGTAAGGAAACGTCAATATTAAAGATTTATTTACAGTACAGTTTATGAACTTTTGATAATTCGTACTTGTGCAGGAAATGGTTTTGGTCCCAAAGAATCTGGAAAACTATCATGATGGACCGAATCCAACGTATGTCGGATTGGGTCAAAACTTTGGTGCTGATACTAGTTATTTCGACAAGGAAATCGCTTCAAATAGAAATTGGGTACGTATGTTTGCAGAGCAATAACTTACTATAATCGTTGCACTATCACAAAAGATATTTGTTTT
>NC_029793.2:146675882-146687178 GCF_000816755.2 Arachis ipaensis | reverse complement strand
ACCCTCTCCTCCCCGACCTATTCATCCATTACTTCGGGGTCGGAAAATCACCGAGCGGGAAGAACAAAGAATTAGAGGATGGGCTGTGAACACTTCTCTTGATAGCCACGAAATTTTGGTGTCATATGAGGGTAGACCACACCTAGTGCTATCAAGGAAGGATGTGTGCACACTGAGACCACGTGCATGGCTGAATAACAAGGTATGTAACGAAAAATAATGTTTCTGCAGTTTGTTTGTTGCTCACGCGTTGTCGACATTGATGAGTTTACAAATCGGTTATGTAGGTTGTATACTGGATGTGTTGCGCATTCAATGATTCAGGTCTCAAAAGAATCACGCGTGACTTTTATTGTGTGTGTCTGGGGATTCTGGTAAGGAAACGTCAATATTAATCATTTATTTACAGTACAGTTTATGAACTTTTGATAATTTGTACTTGTGCAGGAAATGGTTTTGGTCCCAAAGAATCTGGAAAACTATCATGATGGACCGAATCCAACGTATGTCGGATTGGGTCAAAACTTTGGTGCTGATACTAGTTATTTCGACAAGGAAATCGCTTCAAATAGAAATTGGGTACGTATGTTTGCAGAGCAATAACTTACTATAATCGTTGCATTATCACAAAAGATATTTGTTTTCCTTTGTAAATGCAAGTAATATACCTAGTTACAATGGTTGGTTGTGCAGTGGTTTTTTCCTGTATGTATCACCCGTCACTGGTGGGTGTATGCATTTGATGTATCCGGGAAAAGGCTGTTTGTACTGGATAGCATATACAGTAAACCTGATACAGCACGGAGCAGGCTAGATTCATATGCGGTACCTCACCAGCTCATCCCTATTAAGCTCTATTTAACCGTTCTTCTAGTATTCCGTTTAAGTTTAGTAATTTGTGTCTTAGGCGAGGATCATTGAAGACATTGCACAGGTGGCCATCCCAACTTATAGGCCCACACAAAAAGGCCTGCCTTGCACTTATGCCTCTGTGCCAATTCAGCCAAATGGGTGACTCTTCCCTCCAAGAACTCGCAATGTATTAATTGTTTAGTTACATTGGGTTGTTCCACTAATAAAATTACATTTTTTCCGTTCGCTTAGATTTGACTGTGGTGTCTATACAATAAAATACATGGAGTACTGGACCGAAGACAAGAAACTAAATGACTGGGAATATGTGAGCTCGCTAACCTATATACCTTATTACCATATTTTGTATTCAAATGTCAATGTCTGTACCGATAAGCATTTCTTTAACATTGATTTTTATATGCAAGACGTCGTCAAGTTATATAGGCTGGAAATAATATTGGATATCATCCTATGTCACAAGAATATATCCATTGGAGCTGCCTTGAATGCCCTTGACAGCCGTGCTCTACCACCTGTGCGCCGCAACCAACCAAGGAACAAACGTATGGAGGTTAGAACTCCATTCACAGCTCCTAATACGAAGAGCATACTTCGGCGGGTTGGAGGAAAGCCGAAGAAAAAGTCCACCAAAAGGATCTAACATATGGGTAGTTGAAGGCTCCAGATAACTCCTTGTTTACATGTGGAGGGAATATCCTCACATCCTATGCTATATTTTGTTGGAACTAGACAAATTACTTTTCCTACACAATGGGACTATTTATTTTGGATTGTTAGGTTGTTTATAGGTAGTTGCACTATAGACCTTGACAAACTTTGTTGGTTAATTCAACGATAATGCATTTCATGTTTATATGGATTTTGTCTTTTGCACCTTGGTTGGTTTGGGATAATTTTGTGCACACTATACTCATATTTTGCACGCAGGTGACTGAAAACAGAACTCTGTTTTGGTGGAGGTGTAAATTCTAATTTATGTGTCTGTTTTAGCTGTGGATTCTTACAGGTGGCTTTCCATAGGTCTGTCACCCAATACATGTGTTTTTTACCAATGTTTTGGTTCGGATGTTGTTTAAATTCAGATGTGTCTTTTCTGGGAGAGGTGTTTTCTGCTGTGACATGTTGCTGGTGGCTAGATATAGATGTGTCTTTTTCAAAAAGTGTCCTCTAGCAGTGACTTTTTACGAGGTGTCTTCATAGGGATGATTCGTCTACGAGATGTGTCTTTTACGAATGTGTCTTCATAGGGATGTGTCTTGTTCCAGGAAGTGTCTTCTAGTTGTGACTTTCTAGGAAATGTCTCCATCGGGATGTGTCTTCTACGATATGTGTCTTTTACGAGATGTGTCTTTTACGAATGTGTCTTTAGTGTATTCTGCTAGATGTGTCTTCTGCGATTATGACTCTAACTTAGGTATACCCATATGGATGTGTCTTTCACGAGATGTGTCTTACGTGTTTGTTAATCAATTTTACATAACCTTCAATCTTTAGTGTATTCTGCTAGATGTGTCTTCTGCGATTATGACTCTAACTTAGGTATACCCATATGGATGTGTCTTTCACGAGATGTGTCTTACGTGTTTGTTAATCAATTTTACATAACCTTCAATGCTTAGCAAATTTTAAAGTTAACAAACTTATCAGGAGTTAACAATATTAATCAATGAACATAAACTCAATAAATAATGATATATCGTTGTTAATGATGTTTATTTATTTAAAAACCTGAATAAATTGGCAATGATTAGAGTAAAAAGGTTACTCTTAATAAAAGGATATCTCCATACAAATCTATAATACAAAATCTTTTAAGTAGGCCGAAATGAGTTTAACAACGACAGGAACCCGCCATGTTCCTGTGATTCATTCGCTCTCCTAGCAGAACAACCCGCTACATCTTGATTCAATGCTTCATGAACATCCTAAAGATAACAAACATGCATAGACAAAGAGTGAATAACACTAACAACTTTATCCATTTAGTCAGGTTATCAAGTGGTTTGAAACAATGGAAAAAGGAAACGCTTACCAGCGGTGGATTCTTCTTCTTTCTTCGCATAGAGTTCTTGATTGAGGCGTCGAGTTCAGATCCAAGCCTCTTCATTCTCGGCCGACCCTTCGTTGAAACCTTTGAAGGACCTTGGATGTCAGATTCACCAAGATGGGGGCCACCCTGTGTGACCGTGCTATTTTGTGAACTTGGAACACGCCCGGACAGCAAGTTCACACGACAGTCAAGCAACTTTGACCTTAACTGATCAAGACCCGAATGTAGCATGGCCGCTTCTTCTTCACATGTCAAAAAATCTTGTGCTACATTGTAGAAGTGTGAACACAGTCGTCTAAATAAGTTGTGGCTTTCGTCTGATCGCTTCTCATCATGGCTGCTCTTGATGAAGGTGTGTTTTCGCTGTACATTCTTGCTCCATCGATGGATAACATAGCAAGATGGTACTGTGTCTACTCCATAATAAAACAACACAGCAAGACAGTGGCAACAAATAATACATCTTGAGCCAAACATGTTGCATTCGCACCGAATCTTGTGTGTCTTGGGGTCAAACTCAACACTGTACTTCCAAGATCTGGGCTCCCCATACAATAGGTATTGCTCGTTGACGGTCACCCGAAACAAATCACCCTCTTGAGTGACCCCACGAACTATACAATCCCCTCTTTTACTGAATTCATGTTGGACTTCTCTAAACTTAGAGGTTGTGTACTCACGCTGAAATTGTCTTTCAATTGTAGAGCTCGATGAACATGGAACAACTCCTTTAGAGTCTGCAGCATCATCCTCCAGTTCTTTTTGCTCTTTGTTCCCAAGCACATTATCATACTCATGCACGAACTGAACCAGTCCACTTTTACAATGCAGGTAACCACCGAAAAAGGCGTGCATACTCTCACTCCGTTGGGTACTTCTCATACCAGCCCAAAATTCACCTTGGAAATATATTGGAACCCACATTCTCCGATCTTCGTAAAGGCCTACAAAACCAAAACATAGATATCAAATCGGGAATCATCATCATGAATAAATAGCTACATCACAGTACACCACTAAAGACTTAGTGAACTAACTATACATCGACGTCTCAAATAAAAATTTTTCGTAAAAGTATCCAAATAGGTTACCCATCATCCGATGACAACGGTGGCTGAAATCGAGTAAAGTAAAAACCGAACCTTCCAAACATACCCACCATCCAAAAATAATACAAGAGCACTATAAAGCACAAACCTGATAGCCATTTATTTTTTTGTAGGTTAAACTCATTAACGAATGCACACCAATCTTTCTCAAAAGACGCTTCAGAACGGGTATTCCAAACAGTGCCATGCATTTTATCATCTATTTTCCTGTATTTAGCATATCCTCCGAGCTTATGTGGTATCTTCTTCATTATGTGCCATATACACCATCGGTGTCTAGTATTTGGGAAGACATTCTTAATTGCGCCAAATATGGATTTGCACTGGTCCGTGATGATGGCCTGTGGGGGATTTCCCATGCAATTTAACCAGTTTTTAAAGACCCATTCAAAGCTAGGAATTTCCTCATTACCCAACAAAGCACATCCGAGTAGTGTGGACTTGCCGTGATGATTGACACCAACGAAAGATGCAAACGGAAGTCCATGCCTGCAAGAAAGTTAGCCAAAAATTACTAAATCACAATATTGTTGGAAAAATGTAAACCCTTATAATGGAGACAAAAACACAAACATACTTGTTCCTTCTGTACGTTGTATCAAACGATACCACATCTCCAAAATATTCATACGATGCCCTGCATCTTGCATCTACCCATATCGCACTCTTAAACTTGTTAGTTTCGTCCACATCAACTGCATAGAAGAAATTCGGGTTTATATCTCTCATTCGCATGAAATATCTAATCATTTCCTTCACATCTTCGTTTACATCAGCACAGCGCAAATTCCTCGTTATATAGTTCCTAACATCCTTTTCTGAGTAACCCAACTTTGATGACCCACCAACCTCATTTGCCAGTGCGAGATAAGTCTTGTTAGGCCGTATGCCAGCCTCATCGTTGTTCTGAATCACACACATGGCATGCATGGTCAGTTCCCTGTACTCACTATAATGCACAGCTTGCTCGGCAGAACACGCGTGGGTGTGCTTCAATTCTAATTTGGTCACCAGCCAATTATCATTATGCCTATCAAGCATCACATACATCCTTGCTTTGCACCCAGCTGTTGTTATTCTCTTTACCCGCATTGCTGCCTTCACTCGAGATTCCCGATAACCTTCACGACTACAGTGTATCGATTGATTAATAGGTACCTTTATTTCTTTCCTGGTCTTGTCAAAGTTTGTATTCCTAATCCTCGTCACAAACCCAACTTTCTTCGCATAATTAGAATAGAACTCTTGTGCCCGCTGTAACGAATTAAATCTCAATCCTACGTACGGGATTTCCTCCATTGGAATTCCAGTGTGATCCGGGACCTGCAAATCCATTCAGAAAACGCATCACTCAACACAAACCACATCAATCTAAACAATTTCCAATATGTCACTAGTTTTGCGAGAAGAATAAAATATATTTCACACGTCGTTATTGCTTACCGTAGCATCATCCTTTTTCTGAATAGCGTCTTCAGATTCTTTCCCCTAAAATCGATAAACGAGGACATATCACCAAACAAGAAACATATCGACCATTCAACACTAATAAAATACTTTCCCAACAAACAGAAAATACCTACTAAGTGACAACCCAAACTAAACTGGTATAAAAAAGTACTATTGATAATCAAAACCATAAAAAAAATTAAAAAAATTAAAAAAAAAATACTCATAGCTGGAAACATCATCTCCACATGCTAAACTAAGAAATAATAAAACACAATTCATGCAATAAAGTGTATCCCTGCTAACTTTTGATAATACCTACTAATGGACAAATCGAATTTTTACTTTTTAAAAAATTACTATGTTTTTCTTGTAATAAATATATTAACCTACCATAAACAACACACATTAAGCAAATTAAACTGAGAAAAAAAATATGAGTGAATGATACTTAAATGAACAAGACATATCTAAGGATTAGCTGGTGTACTCCCAAATTAAAAATATAGAGCCAAAAAAATACAAATTTAATTTGTTAATATAAAGCTCATTTAACCATTTCTGAAACAGCAAATATCTAATAAAAAACACATCGATCTCAATGCATTGCTCAAAATATATAGTCATTCTCAACTGAATTTATTACTATGTTTATCATAAAAAAACTCAGTACAAGACACATTCAATCAATATGAAAAAGTCACATTAAGCAAATTAAGTTGAAAAAAAATACACAGAGTATTGGTAAAAATAAACAAGAAATACTATGTACGCTTAAAATATACACTCATTCTCAACTTAACTATGTGGCTTGATGTATCACAAGAAAATTCACCAAAAGATACATTAACCTACCATGAACAACACACATTAAGCAAATTAAACTGAGAAAAAAAATAGGAGTGAATGATATTAAAATGAACAAGACACATGCAAGGATAAGTTGGTGTACTCCCAAATAAAAATTATAGAGCCAAAAAATACAAATTCAATTTGCTGATATAAAGCTCATTTAACCATTCCTAAAACCGCAAATATCTAGTAAAAAACACATGGATCTAAATGCATTGCTGAAAATAGATTGTCATTCTCAACTGAATTTATTGCCATTTGTATCACAAGAAAATTCACTACAAGACACATTAAGTTTCTATGAAAAAGTCACATTAAGCAAATTAAGTTGAAAACAAAAATCACAGAGTACTGCTAAAAATAAACAAGAAAGACTCTGTATGCTTAAAATATACACTCATTCTCATCTTAAATATATGGCTCAATGTATCACATGAAAATTTACCAAAAGACACATTAACCTATCATGAACAACACACATTAAGCAACTTAAACTGAAAAAAAAAAAATATGAGTGAATGATCTAAAATGAACAAGACACATGCAAGGATAAGTTGTTGTACTCCCAAATAAAAATTATAGAGCAAAAAAATACAAATTCAATTTCCTAATATAAAGCTCATTTAAGCATTCCTAAAAATGCAAATATCTGATAAAAAACACATGGATCTCAATGCATTGCTCAAAATATATTGTCATTCTCAACTGAATTTATTGCTATGTATATCACAAGAAAACTCACTACAAGACACATTAAGTCACTATAAAAAAGTCGCATTAAGCAAATTAAGTAGAGAAAAAAAAAAATAGAAAAAATAAACAAGACACATCTGAATCCCTGTTAATAACTCATGATGTAAAACATTAAAAAAAGGTTGCTGGAAGGCCTAAGCCAAGACGCCACTAAAAGAAGAATTACCTGATCTACATGTGGTGTGTCATCTTCACTCAAACACGGAACATTAACGTCGGTGAAAATAGAATTCTCCCTCACGTCATACGCACTGCCGGACAATGCTTCTTCAAAAATTGGTGTATCCATGGACATATTGTGATGCACTCGTCTTCAACACAGACACATACACCGGAAATCGGTGCTCCAGGAAGGGTCTGTGTCGCAAATAGAAAGGCTATTGCAGATTCTTATTGATGTTACTAAAATCAGGATGGAGATATTACCTGGTATAGTTCACGGCACAACGATTTCACGAAACCACCATGCACGCACGTCGCATCTATCTTCCACGAGGCTGTTGGTGTATCTAATTGGAATCGGGAAGAGAGACGGACACTGGCGGATTGGGCACGGCGGCGTCCCGGTGACTGAAAAATTTGGCCAATTGTACGAGAGACGTTCGGCGATGGTTTCTTAGAAAAGAGATTGTGTGAAAGGGTTGGGATATTGAGTTTCTCTGGTTTGAGATTAACCTGATCCACGTTTACCATTTCCTTACTTTTTCAAAATGTTTTTCATGGACCCCACATTAAACCTAATTTAGCCATTTAAATTTATTTTAATTTTTTTTAATTTGTGTTGGTAATAGTTGGCAGACTCTCTCTTGGTAACGTATACTTTTCCATACCAAAATAACTACGTTATTCGAGTCCATAAAGAGAGACATAAAGTAGTGTTTGATTGATGGCTCAACAAATATATATGCTTGTTTTTTAAGGGTAGTGAATACATTAAGGATGCTTCTGTTGATGAGGAGCCTAATACTTGTTTTTTGATCGAGCGATATGTCGCTAGACCATACCTACCTACAACTAATTAATAAGTATCAAGTAAGAGAACTAATCAAGATGAGATACATATATGAAAGAGAAATATAAAGAATGATATTCAATTTTGATCAATACATACATAGATCAGGCTCATTCAACATACAAATACATATCGGATGCATAGCTAAATCCCAAACAAACAAATGTATCCCCCAAAAACTTGGCTACTCTAGTTAGCTAACAATTAATCCAGAACCAACAGTGGGGAAAATACATACAAATTAGTCCTGTAAACTACATATACTTGTATATAATTGAGTTCATTCTGAAGACAACAGGCAGGGGACCATGCCAACTAAAACTGTATTAGAAATAATTAATTAAAAGCATGTGCTCTATATATACTTTTTAAAAATGGGTATTTCTTTAATTTGGTCTAATTGAATGGTCTAAAGGGGCTGAACTATGAGTGGGACTCCATGGGCAGGCCTTAGAGAAAGCATGATAGATGGTGAGTGATGGTAAGTTGGAGAAATGTTGAAACTAAACTTAGAGAGAAGTAGAGTTAACACAATCTTGTACTCCATGAATGCCAAGTTCCTACCAACACACATTCTCCCTCCAAATCCAAATGGCAAGTAACCCATCTTGTGTTTGCATCCACCGTTCACATCCTCCATGAACCTCTCTGGCTTGAACTCATTAGCATCGTGTCCCCATAGCTCCGGGTCATGGTGCATGGCCACCACATCGATCCACATGTTGGTTCCTTTAGGCACTGTTAAACCATCAATTTGAATGTCGTCTCTTGTTTGCCTTTGCACATTTGGTGAAGGAGGGTACAACCTTAGAGCTTCATTCATCACCCACTTCATCTGCATATGTATGAAAATATAAATTAATAATGTGATCTTTTTCAAGTTATTTAGTAATTCTAATGAACGAATAATGTTAATAAGTTGCTTTTTAGTTATAAGATGCAGCATGATGTCAGGTAAGCAATCGATAGAGTAAATTAAAAAGTAGAAAGAAAGTGACACTTAATTTTATAATATTTTTATAAAGTATGCTAGTAAAGTAGTGGGACACATTCTCTCAATTTAGATGACAAAGTGGGTCAGGATGTTCCCCAATTCAGCAATTAAGCTCACATGCTTCAATTGCACACGCGCTTGAAGTAATTAGTAATGGGGAAGGTTAGGTAAACAATAATTATCTTGAACAATATGAATAACCACCAACTAAATAAAAATACATTACATCTTAATTTAATGTTATTAATTAAATTTATTCTTTTAATCCTATTAATTCATATTATTCACACATTATTCAAAAAAGTTGTTGGTTACCTATACTTTTTTATTAGTAATTAATTACCTTGGTTAAGCTAGAGAGCATGGCGAGATCAATAACGTGATTGTGTTGAGCAAGAAGTTGTTGAATCTCATGTCTCAATTGGTTCTGCCAATCTTGATGCATAGCGAGCAGCAGCAAAGTCCAGGTGAGAGAAAGCGCAGTGGTTTCATGGCCGCCGAAAAAGAACGTCTTGCATTCATCAACAAGCTCCCTCGTCGTGAGCTCCTTGCCAGTACCATCATGATTGTTTTCTTGGAGCAGCAAACACAGCAAATCGTTCTGAGAACCCTTGGGGTTGGGCGAGGCCTTGCGAGCTTCAATGATAGATAACAAGAGCTGGTCGATTTCTTCGCCTAATTTCTTGGCCTCTAGGGTTTTCTTGACCTTGAAGTACTTGCCGAATGGAACCCCGACGTAGCGGTTGGTGTTGAAGAGAGTCATTTGAAGGGCGCTGAGCCTGTCGAAAATGCCTCTAGCGCTCTCGTCTTTCAAGCCGAAGATAGTTCGGGCGATGATCTCTCCGGCGAGGGTTATGACCTCACTCTCAACGTTGATTTCGTGTTTTCCGATCTTAATTTGGCTGCTCCATCGAGATATCATTTCGTTTGTCGACTCACTCATCACGCTTGCCATCGCCTATTCAATCAAAACAAAATGTTTAGTTTTTTCGGTTTGACTGATTTGACTAAATTTTTATTTATTGATTCTTAACTATCAATTTCACGTAAAGTTGACTGTATTTCCACTTTCTTCGTAACTTTCTAATTAGGAAATTCTATCCTTGATTTGTTCAATTCAATTTGTTAGTTAAAATATACGAACCAATAGAAAAAGAGACGCAGCTACTTTGTAAAAGTGCATGCGTACTTTTCAAGATGGACGTGCACGCACACGCACTATGTGTGTAGATAAAATAAAATAAAATAATATAATAAAGTGCAAGTTGCATAAAGTATGATACCTTGAGATTAATGGGATTGAATGCGGGTGCAACAATGTGGCGATGACGAACCCAATCGTTGCCTTCAACCATGACCAAGCCACTCCCAAACATGGGGTCTCTGTCATTTCTAAACACACTTGGCTTCCCCCATCTCTTGGCCATCACCTCCGTGGATATTCTCTTCAACAACTCTGCGTCCGCAATGTACAAGAATGGCTCCGTCCCTAGCCAATAAACAAATACCTTACCTACATATACATACAATAATGCAAACAACATCAATTTCTTAAATAGTTTTATTATATATAGGTGGTCCATCATTATTTATTATTTTTGCTTACCATAAGATTTCTGCCAGCAAGAGAAGTAGGGAAAAACTTGTGAGTGTATATCATGGGTTGATGATGATGAGGAAGATTTAATATTCTTTTTATTGTTCATCTCTTTGAGGTTTCCAAGTGGGAAACCTGGGTTTGGCCCTCCAAATCCACATCTCTTAAGCTTGTTATGTGTTAGAAATGGGGAAACCCACCATGCATATGTTAGTATCAACATCAACAGGAAGCAAAATGATGCCAATAGGGCAACAAGTAACCCTAAAAATTCCATGTATGTATGTAATCTAATTAATGGAGTTGGTTGTTATATGTGATGTGTTGTGGAGAGGAAGTAAGCTAAGGTAGTATTTATAGGACGAGGAACGCGTTGCTTTTGACTACAAAAGGTGACACCGTACCTGATTTTGAAAAATTAGTTTTATATATATTTCAGTGTCGATATAATCTCATGTTGACCCTCGTGATTTTTACTTATTAGCCTTTGAATCTTTTTCCTTCTGGGTCCAACCCTATGTTTTTTCTTCTTTCAAATGCTCGCTTTCCTTTTTCAAATATTTTTTTTTATTTTTTATTACAATAAAATCTTCTGGTTGGGGGG
>NC_029793.2:146672943-146675845 GCF_000816755.2 Arachis ipaensis | reverse complement strand
ATACATGGTTAAAGTAGTAAATACAAAATAAAAATATTATTTATGCACCAAAATCAACCACTAAAATCAATCACCAATGTATTTGTGTATAAATACATGTATAGTTTAATTTATTTTTAATATGTATTTATATTTCAGCATATATTTTATACTAGTAATTGATTTTGGTGGCTGATTTTAGTATACACGTAGCATAACTCGATACAAAATAATATATACATTACATGATTATAATTAAATTATTAAATTTTAATTGATAACTTCGAAATAGTATATGTGTAATAATTATAGAGTATATATCGTAATTATTGGTTCCATGCAAATGCGGCTAAACTAGAAATTAATAAATAAATATGGTTGTTGACCGTTTTGTTGATATCATTGACGTTAATGTATTCGTCCACACAATATATATGGTACAGATCAGAATAAACATGGACCATAGCTTGTTTGCCTCAAATTAAATTGAAAGAAAAATGAATGGAATAAAAGTGTACGTATTACTTGCTGCATGCTGATATGAACACGCGGATTACACACAAATACGAAAAGCGGCACCACACTACTCTCATCTTTGTTAGATCGTGTGGGTTATTATTTGATATATCAAATTATTTAATATAATATATGTATATATTCTAATTATATTTTTATATAAAAACATAAAAATAATTTATATAAGTAGCTACATATATGCAAATTACAAAAATTTAGTTAATAACTAATGAGTTATAAACTCAAATGAGATAGTCTTTCGAACTTATTTAAGAGGTTGCGAGTTCGAATTTTTCTATTTTCGATTAAAAAAATAATTTATATATATTTTAAGAATATAAAAAATGGTTTAGTGTCATAAATTCAAGTCGAATTTGTCAAAATATAACCCACTTATGATATCGAAAATATATATTGAATGTGAAACCAACTTTTTATATTTAACTTAGGTACTTGGGTTGTAGTCTTGTAGATAACAAATGCCTAACAATTTTAAGGGTGTAGATAGATCGGGTGAAATTGGATTTGTTTTAATTTAGATCCAATTTTAAATAAATATTGGTTCTATTTTTTAGATTTTAATTTCGTCATAGATTCGATGAAATTTAAATATTTTCATACTACAATTATATCGAGTCTAAATCGGATGAAAATTGGGCCTTTAAAATTTTAACAATAATTTATAAAAAAAATTATTTATTATGCACTTATTTATAAAGAAAAAACTTGTTATCGAGAAGTTGATATCTATATTTGAACTTGAATTTGTCTTATTTTTACTAATATAACATTATGTAATTAGAAACACACATAAAATAAGTTTACACTAATAATACATCAAAGTTAAATTCTTATAATATTTATTTTTCATTTCTTAAATTAGATACACATGAAACATCAATTTTGTACGATCATTGAATATCTACCCTACTTAGAAATCGGCTATTGTTTTAGTGCGCCAGATACACTAATAATACACAAGTTTCATGTGGGTATTTCTTGCCCCCACAGGTCACACTCACACGCTCCCCTTCGATCTGTCTCTCCATATATATACTATCAACAAAGTCTCATAACTCTTGTAAATATGAGGTAATAATTCTTATTTTTTAAACTGATTTTTTTTTATTTAAGTTAGGTTTATTTAACTTTTGATATGATATTAGAATCAGATTAAAAATTATTATTGGATTATTTTCACATTATACAAAAATTAAAGTCGTGTTCAAATTTTATATTCTGAATTTTAATTTTGTTTAGTCTTAAATGTAAAAAAAATATCATATTAAATTTTAGATAATCTAAAATTAAAATTTAATAGTGTTTATAAATAATAAGTGTAAGATAATTAGGCACAAGTTTATCATTTTAAATTTATATAGTTTTATAATAAAAGTGGACCCTATTTTATTATTACTAATTTCATTCCATATGTATGTGTTAGGTTTCTACCTATCTCAAAATGAACAAATGATAAAAATGAAAATGAATCCTTCAGCTTCACGAGATTATTATCTGCGCAAATTAAACATAATAGAAAGAAAATGTCTGAATTACTTTTTTTTTTTGAGTAATGTTAGAAATCTATTTTTTTTCGTTAATATCAATTAATTATTTTAAGATTATTTTATTTATTTTAAATTTCAGATCCTAACTTATAAATTTTTAACTTTAAATTCTAAACCATAAACTTTAAATTTTAAATACTTTACAAAATGAAAAACTTTAGAAAAAAAGTAACTAATATTAACTTATTAAAAATAATTTTTTATATTATTATGAAAATAATATAACAAAAAAGTGTGCAAATAATATTAATGACAAAAGAAATTCGAGCAGCACGACATATAAGAATTTGTTGTAGCTAACTTTGAACACGCAAACGGCTTGACCGTAATGATACCGTATATTAAGTTAGGAAAAATATAAGTAACTAATAATATTTTTCAACAATGTGTGAACAATATAAATTAATAGAGTTAAAAAAGTAAAATAATCTTAAATTTAATTAGTAATATTAAATTAAAATGTAATATATTTTTATTTGATTGGTAGTTGTTCATTTTGTTTAAAATAGTCATTGTTTACCTATCACTCGCTATTAAGTTATTAACCAACGAACTTGGTTTCGTGGAATTCAAAGGACACTCGCTAATAGTGATTGATGGTATATATCATTATATAGCTATTGAAAATAGCAATAAACCCTCTTATTCATACATCTTTTTCATTTTTTTCTTTTTAGGACGGGTCATTTTTATTTTTTTTTTGTTTATTTTATCAAAATAGAGAGATTCGAACTCACAACCTCTAAATAAATATGAAAAGATTATATCGTTTAAATTATAGTTCGTTGGCTTGTTATTTTTATTATTAATAAATATTATTTATATAATATCAAATATCA
>NC_029793.2:146604990-146672731 GCF_000816755.2 Arachis ipaensis | reverse complement strand
ATATAATATCACGAGATTGACTGTGTGAAAAAATATTTTACTAATATAATAAATCAGCTACTAAATCAATAATGATAGATTCATGTAAATCTGTATTTCACATTTTTTTAATCAAACTAAAATAATCAACTACTAAAATAATTAATTTATTCACAGAAAAAAAATGAAAATTTTCACAATATGAGTTTAATTTTAATTTGATGCACTGATAATGTAATACAATTACATTCATTTTTTTAAATAATTATTTATACGATTAATACGAATGATAGTTATTTTTATTGATATAATATTATTTAATTAGATATATTTATAAAATTATTTTATAATGACAATGCATTAAAATTAAATTCGAATGAAATAATCAAACTTTTCAGAAACACAAAAAATTAGTCACATAATAAGCTCCGGGTCATGGTGCATGGCATGGCAACCGCGTCGATCCATATATAGAAAGAATTATTTAAATTTTTATACACAGATTAGATAAAATAAAGTTATATGTCTATATATTTGAATGATTTCTACTTCTAGCTATCTCACACAATATTATACATAATTAACAATAAACATTTTTTCAGGCAATATAAAAGAGAGGGAAGAAGATTAAATAAAAAACAAGGAAAAAAAAGATGATGACAGAATATATAGTTGATCAAATATTAGAATTTAGGATTTAAGAATTTTTTATTTTTTTATTTTTTTTCATATACAAATTGCTATACAAGTGATAAATACTCTGAATCAATTATATAGGAGTACAATTTTAATTTTAGATGTTGAATCAACAACAAAAACTATAATATCAAATGGAAACTACAGGGAAAAAAAATTATTGGCACTTTTGTAAACCAATTCAAACTTTTTTTTTCTAAATTGCGCGCCATATTATACCTAGTCAAATTCCAATAGTTTTACCCTTCCAGACAATTTTATATTTAATTAGGCTGCTAAAAGCACAGTAATTGACATAGTATAGATAGTCATTAACTTGTTTTTCCTTTGGTCAACATAAAGAAAAACAAATATAAACATGAAAGTCAACCCACTAACTAAAATCCAAGAGTTTAAAATTTTAATATAGTGATTCTTAGATTCCCACTTGTACTTGTTTTAAGGTACAAGTACAGGTGTAATTAATAACATGTATTGCCGCTTTCACACCATCATTTTTATATATCTTTATTTAAAAGTCAAGAGGAAGAGAGTAATTAGGCTGGAGAATGTTTCTTAAATTCTTCAATCAAGTTGCTTTCAATTTTAAAAAATCTAAAATTTTTCACTTATATTTATACATAATTTTGACCCCATTATTATTGGATTATGTCTTGGTTTAGCAATATGCCTGAGAGGAAAAGAGGTATTTGGCATATACCCCTGAAAACAACAAAACATTTGAAATTAGGTCCATTCTAGATTTCTAGTAGTTGATTTTATATGCATGCACAGTAAGTATAACAGTTCCTAAACTGTTATTCTATTTGCAGTTTCTTCTGTCAACTATTGAATTTTATAATCATATTATTACATGTATAACAAGATCATAAATGATTGAGGACTGCTACACATACAAGTCTTTTTGGCTTACAAGTCTTACAAGTTAGAACAAGTTCAACAAAACACACGTATTACACTCTCACATTCAAGAGTAAATAAACGCAAGTTATTCAACCACTTCCTATTTTCAAAGCGCACTACTCACCATGAATTATGAACGACTCTTCTTCTTCTTCCTCCATGAAAACGAGTTTCTTGCCAAATTTGAAGATAATGAAATTTCAGAAATACACTCAAACGATTACAGAAATACACCCAAAGAATTTAAGAAATACACCCAAAATTCGTTGAAGTACACCTTATGCATAATTCAGAACTCTTTCTCTTTCTCCTCCTCATCTTTTGCTGCTTCTTCTTCTTCAAAAACGATTTCAGAGTTTGATGTCAAAAAACAATGGAAATTGAGAATAACGAAGAAAGAAAATAGAGAGAAAAGCACGTAAATGAAGAAGGAGAAAGAGAATGCAAGAAACGAAAGAAAAGAAGAAGAAGAAGAACGTGCAGCAAAAAGAAGAAGAAAGTGCAGTAAAGACTTGTATAAAAAAAACGCTTGTATGTGGAGAATTATTCTAAATGATTAAATATTGCTTAACCTAGCAGAGATCGAAATTAATGGTTATCTTATGTTACATTATTACATACGAACATATTTTGTACATTGGTCGGTGGGTAAAATGTAAAACGGTTATTTGATTTAATTTGTTGGGTTTACTTTGATAATGTTGAAGAACGAATGAATGCTTTTACACTATTATGCGAGTGGTTGAGTCATTTATTGCATTTAACACCATGAAAGTGATATTGATGCACATTTCTGGACTGCTCTTAGTTGGTAGTTGCAGGGTTTGGTCAGGACTGAATCAGTTCATCCAGCCACGTATGGAGTTAGCTTTCATAAAGAAAAAAAAATGATGTGTCCACATTAATAAAATCAATGAATATCAATAAACTCCAAGGAAATATACAACTTACATGTAAAAGCATAAATCACCACTTCTATGATCTATCATCTATCTCCTACACAAAGTTGCATGCTATAATTTCTGAACCTAAACAATACAAGTTACATTCAGAAGTCATGGAAAAGCATCAGAGCATCATCAAGTTTCATCAATGATGATCCCATGAGAAAGAGGACATCTCTTAGTCGCCGGTATCTCTTCTGTAGTGCATTTACTTCGCTTGATTTGTCTGCAGGAACCAACTTGTCTGCAGGAACATGCAACAGCTGGGACAAGCAGAAGTAACACATAAGCACCACTCTCTCTTCCCTTTTTATCTATCACTATAAAATTTTGGTATATCTTTATAGCAATGTATTTGTTACTAAATTTCACAATGATGGATTAAAAAAAATGCGTATAACTCGATTGACTGGTAAATTTTTAAACAAACTTGTACAGTGAGTAACTTGCATCTTCATCCTTTTTCTGCTCAAAAGCCAATCTTAAGCTCAAATTTAAGGCAGCATGGTACATCTCGTCCAGCACAATTTCCCAAAGCAGAGGCTTATCAACTTTCCACAACATAAATCTCGATTGCTTAGCTGCAGTTACAACTAATTTCTGGAAGCAAGATTAGATTGCAGGAACATTAGATATTTTATTAAGTTCCTAACCACAAAATAGACTGTTTCACAAAGTGCGAGTGTAAATATTATCAGATTGTCACCTCCATATGCAAGTAGTTATCCTTCCATAACTTGTATAGTAATCTAGGAGCTTCCTTTTTATCGACCGGAGCAGACTCTGCTATCTGCAAAGAAAAGGGATTAGGTATAAGGTTATAAGAGGATTACAGTAAAGGACAATTCATCAATCTCTTTAATTGGGTTTTGGCACATCATACGTTGTTATCCTTCCATAAAGTACCATCTTTTGAAAGCTAAATGGGATTATAAAGTACTTCAATGCATTTCAATAAACCATAAAGAACTAAAGATTCCTTTCATAAAACCTCATTTATTTTCATAAATAGTACCATATCATAGATATACAGGGCTTTGAATTTTCTTTATGTAATAGAAATAAAAATTCGGACAATAATTTTCATTTTCTAAATTTTTGCTTTTTCCAATTAATAACCTTATCTGTCTCAAGAAAACAGTTAGACTTTGACAGGAGCCTAAATATTCTGTCGCATCACTTCCAAATCTTTTCAAGACAATTGACTCAACCTGCAACATAGCGCAAGAAACAAGAGTTCTACATGTAGAAACATAAATACTCATATATAATTGACTTGGAAAGGACAGATATAGAAACCTCTTCATTTCTAGCCATTTCAACAATGCTCCTCAAATCTGTAAAGGAAATGAAAACTGATTCAGAACTTCAAACTATAAAAAAGAGTTACAAACCAGAATTCCATTGGCATAAACAAATGGAGAAAAAATAAATAAATAAGTAAAACAAAAGGAGGATGTTTATATTGCACAAAATAGCCTAACATGAGGAAAAGATATGTCATAGTACCAATACTATATGAATCATCAAAGTTCCTCTGTGGACAACCCAACTGTACTAGAGAAGCTCTAACACGATCTATGGTCATAGTACGACCGTGTTCAGTTTTCGTCACTTCAGTAAAAATAGACTCCAGTGATAAGGGAACTGAAACGTATATAGGATAACATTCTGTTAGCCAACCAAGTGCAAAAGATAACAGTTGTGCAGTTCTTTCTTCTTATTTTTCGTAAAAGGAAAAATCGATTCGACAAAGACAAAGACAAAGACATGCAAAGAGAAGAGGAGGACGAGGAACCCTTGTTAACGAAAAGAACCAATACAAAAGAGAAAACCACTGGAGCAAACATCCAATATTAGATTTCCAAATTCTGACTGGTGCTATGGGCAAATGGCAATAGTTAAATCAAAGCCACAACAGTAATAACATAGGTCTATGAAGTAAGGAATCTGGTTAACCTGATTTCTCTATTTTTACTTTTTCCTCAACAGTTTTAATCACATCCAATATGGAACTTAAGGTAGTTGCAGCTCCATCATCCAGTCGCTTTCTTTCGTTCTCGACCAATAACTGTAATTTGCATGGAATATTTCAAGTGTATTCATCCAATAATAATATACATAATGCTAAGGGAAGATGGAGAAGAAGAATTCACCAAATACATATAAACAGCACCTTATGGCATGAGATCCATAAATATATCAACCAGATCATTAGAAAGAAAAAACAAAAAAGCAGGAAACTTATAAAAAGACTAACCTTATGCCTAAGATGCCGTATAAATTCCTCAAAATTTGCACGCCAAAGTATTGACACCTCGTTTGCAATACCACCTTGAATCCAAGTAAAAAAGTAAGGAAAAGAAGTATCATACTACTGATATGAGTGCAGTAAATTTTGGTAACCGACTAACCTTAAATAATTAGTGATTCACATAAGATGACAATAGACTTACCACTATTATCTCCAAAATTTACAATGGAGGAATCATCTGATTTTGCTTCTCTATCAGCATTACCCAGTGTATATGCTGTAACAGCAAATCTGATTGCCTCCCCAGGCACAGCAGCTTCTAGAACGCATTGTTCTATGGTCTCTGCTTCAAATTTCTGCAAACATGGATTGTCAAAACTCTTCTTTTCCATCTTAATAAAGTTCTTTGTTTATCAATAAAAAGAAACAACATTGAGGTAATACATATTTAGGTTACAATAGTGAACACTATGCTGTTGCAACTTCAATCAAAATGATGATATTGAATGGTGATCAAATATCCACTTTTTTTCAGCGCTCATGTATTTTCCATATATATCATATTATCATTGCTGAACCAAAACTTTTAAAGTAATAAGCAAACAAATCAGAAAGTACTAAATAGAGGGTCATTAGTGTAATACAAAGGCCAAACATTTACTACTAAATTGAACTCATTGTCGCATTACCTTAATATTACTTTCTAATCAATGCTACCATACATCAGAAGTCTAAACCAAACAGGTTGCAGCTCAAATTTGTTTGCATGAATCTCGATAATTTCAGTGATTGATATCTTTACCAATCTCAACAGATGGGTTGTGCTAGTTCCAATTATTCAATTTCCTACCCAACACATACCCAGACATCTAAATCTGATTGTAAGACAAATCATTACTTTCATAACACTACAAATTGACAAAGAAATGGGGACTGCTACACAAAAAAGCTGGCTATAAATCCGGGTCCTGTATAAAAATTAACCCAGCTGTCTGTAGAAATTGAAAAGAACCAATTACCTTGGCCATCTTAGAACCCCGCTTTCTAGGAGCAGATTCTGCCTTAATGAGTGTAGAAACAACTGGCTCTGATGCAGGGCAGCGTTCAATATAGTGTGCCTTCAAAAGCTTATGAAAGCTCTCTCGAACAACAGCTTCTATAGCACCAGGATTTTCTGAAAGAGAAAAGAAGATGAATTTAAGGCAGTCTAACTATAGAGGATTCAGTGTTACTATTTAGCAGCGTATAAGAGAGCTGAACCACAACTTGGAATTTAAACTTGCAACGATTTATAGAGAACCACACTTTTGACTATATTTGAGTAGACAACAACAACAACAAAGTCTTGTCCCACTAAGTAGGGTCGGCTACATGAATCAAACAACGCCATTGTGCTCTGTCATGTATCATGTTAACAGAGAAACCGTTTACATGTAGATCTCGTTTCACCACCTCATGGATGGTCTTCTTAGGTATTCCTCTGCCTTTCGCCCTTTGTCCATCTTCCATCTCATCCACCTTCCTGACTGGATGTTTTATCGGTCTTCTTCTCACATGTCCAAACCACCTGAGATGCGATTTAACCATCTTTTCCACAATGGGTGCTACTCCAACTCTCTCCCTTATATCTTCGTTCCTTATTTTATCCAATCGCGTATGACCACTCATCCATCTCAACATCTTCATCTCTGCCACACTCAGCGTATGCTCGTGCTCCCCTTTAGAAAGGTACTAATATACCTCTCTTAGAAAAACTAACTAAGCCGTCTAAACATGTATCGAAATTTGACCCGGATCAAGCAACTAATCAGTTTAAATACTAACAAAAGAACATAATTTTCTTTCACAATTAATAGAAGCAAAGCAAAATAATACCTGCCTTTTCCTTGGACGGCTCTTTCAACCATCTGTTTGAGGGTAAGCCTACCATCGCGAAGCAAACCGTCAAGAACCTTCTCACACTGCAATACAACAGAGGACCACAAAAATATACATAAATTAAAACAACCTTTGCAGCATTGAATTGGGAAACCTCAAACATTAAGTAAACTGGAATACTGGATTCAAATTAGAAACCACCCCCATCATCATCATCACTGCCAAACTCACAACGTCGGGAATAGTGGTACCACCTCCATCATCATCACTGCACCATTCTAATTAACAAGTCACAATATGCTTAGTTTTTAATGAAATTATATGATATAATAAGATACTTATGTATATATACTAGTGCAATAAGAGTTCAGCTTTTCACCATATTCTATACAATATGGTAAAAAGCTGCACTCTTATTTTCACCATATCGTATTCTATATTTCCGAACAAATTTAGGATTTAGATTCCCTCTACCCAAGTTTTCAATCAACAACGTATATTCGTACTCTCTTCCTCTTAGTTAGATTTGGGCTTCACCAAAATTTGAGTTGGCCCAGTCCATATTCAATAGTAAAAGACAGCACAAAAATGGATGGGACAAATTAAAAAAACGCTGATGATTAATTGAAGAAAATAAACCTGTTATGGATGAAAACTTGTTACATAGACCGTTAAGCTTTATTCCCTTAAAACAAACCGTGAAATTGTTGGACTTCTTGGGATAAATGTTTCTTTCTGATTTTTTTTTTTTGACAAAAAGAATGTTAGCAAGGAGTGCCAAGGACCTTTTGTATTATACCGCTATACGTAATTAAATTGAAGAAAAAATCTAGGGGCCAGCAACTTTTGTATTTTGTGGCCAGCACTTAACCATCAAAAGAAAAATGAGTGATCTCCTACCATTAGATGTAATCTCATACCAATAAAACACTATTGATGGCCAATTGATAGTTACAAAACACAAAAGTTGCTGGCCCTAGCACTCCTCCATAGTTACTCAATTTGCTCGGCAATAATATGCTGCTGTTTAAGAATTTTTCTTCCATTTAGTTGGATAAGAGAAAAACGTGCATGATTCTTACTCCAATCACAAGAATATTTTGATAGTTGCTGCTATGAATATTATATTTGAACTTATCGCTTGATAAATGTGTTGTGATGTGTGGATGTGTGTATGTCATAGATCTATGGTTATTAGTTTGTGGCTTTGTGCATCACGATGAAATATTTTCGTGCAAGTCATGAGTTTCTTCTACCTAGATTGCTCGAGATACCTCATATTCCCACATTTCATTGCACCTTCGTGCATCTGGTTTATCAATTTTGTTTCATGTCAGTTTCATTGTTATATTATCTTAAGTGTCTAATTCTGCCAGCTATCAGAACGGAATAAAACTCAATTTCATAAACTGAAAACATTATTTTTATTCCATATAAGAAACGGTGAACATATTTTGCAGTTATTGGTTGGTAACCAATTAATTAATGATCTCTCATGGATCGCATGAGTGAGGCCTTACCATGAGGTTAATATCTAGCCTGAAATACCGAGTGAACATTTATTAATTTTGAAACAGTTGTTGTGGTCCTCCAAGATCTCTCTGTCCGCAGCAGATTACAGCATATAAGAAACCACTCCATTATAATTCGCCTGTATGCCAGCATCCTTTTGCAAATGCAATTTCTCTATCCGAAGAAATAAAAAACCATTTCTATACCCTACTTTGTTGTCATGGTATTTGGTAAAATCCGGGAGTGGATCCTTCCATTTTTTCTCTCAATTAACTTTGTTGTTGGAAGATTTTAATAATAAAACTTCTGCGAAACAAGACTATATGATAGAAGACTTAACAAGGGTACCAATAAAAAGGGTACCAATAAAAAGGGCACCAATTACGTTATTCAATGACAGTTTTCAATGACATTCTTATATTGGGGCATAATCCAAGCTAACTTAACAAGGGTTACCAATAAAAAGGGTAGAAATGCAACGAAAGACGATAAAGAGAACAGAACAACTTGAAATGTAGCACGACATAAAATCATTAATCAAATATGGCAAGAATCATCCATTAGATTTCAACTACTGGAAACTACCAGGGTCAAGAATTTAACATTGTACACTTGCACAAGAAAAATACTAAAAATCTATAATACCAAAGCCACACAACGCCAAAATCAATCCGAACCCCCCGGAGAAAGGCATACAGTTGAGGCAGAAAAACAAAAACACATCAATACGATATTATCACAACAAACACAATACTAAAATAGTTCAAAAAACACTGCATTTAAGCATCCTCCTCCGGAACCTCTTCCTCATCTTCATAGCCATACTCATCATCATCTGCAGTTGCATCTTGGTACTGCTGGTACTCCGATACAAGATCATTCATGTTGCTCTCAGCCTCCGTGAACTCCATCTCATCCATACCCTCTCCAGTGTACCAGTGCAAGAAAGCTTTCCTGCGGAACATAGCAGTGAATTGCTCACTGACCCTGCGGAACATCTCTTGAATGGACGTGGAGTTTCCAATAAAGGTGGATGCCATCTTTAGGCCAGTTGGAGGGATATCACAAACAGTGGACTTGACATTGTTGGGAATCCATTCAACAAAGTAAGATGAATTCTTGTTTTGGACATTTATCATCTGCTCATCAACCTCCTTTGTGCTCATCTTGCCACGGAACATGGCAGATGCTGTCAGGTAGCGCCCATGGCGAGGATCAGCAGCACACATCATGTTCTTGGCATCCCACATCTGCTGGGTCAACTCGGGTACAGTGAGAGCCCTGTACTGCTGTGATCCACGGGATGTGAGGGGGGCAAAACCCACCATGAAGAAATGTAGACGCGGGAAAGGGATGAGGTTCACCGCAAGTTTGCGGAGATCAGAGTTCAATTGACCAGGGAACCGAAGACAACATGTTACACCACTCATTGTGGCTGATATCAAATGGTTCAAGTCTCCAACTGTGAAAACAAAAGAGGAGCTAAATCTTTGCAATGAATTTAAAAAAATAAAAAGTTCATGTCAAGCTGAGCATTATTAACAAATTATTGGAAATGGACTCACAGCTAGGGGTGGTGAGTTTAAGGGTGCGGAAGCAGATATCGTAGAGAGCTTCGTTGTCCAAAACCATGCACTCATCGGCATTCTCAACAAGCTGGTGAACCGAGAGAGTTGCGTTGTAAGGCTCAACAACAGTGTCAGAAACCTTAGGAGATGGGAACACCGAGAAAGTGAGCATCATTCTATCGGGGTATTCTTCTCTGATCTTGGAGATCAGAAGGGTTCCCATTCCGGAACCAGTTCCACCACCAAGGGAGTGGCAAACCTGAAATCCTGAAAAAAGAAAACGTTATGTTATCATCCAATTACAAGTAAAAGTAGCATAGAACAGAAGAAAAACTTTTGAACATGTTTTGCAAAATTTGCACAACAAAAGTTTACTTTTCAAAACCAGCGTATTGACAATTTTTCTTCCCAGATCCATCTATCTATATATTCTCTAAAATTCAACATCATTTCTTCGAATTTTCAACGCGGCTTTGGAAAAGCAGCGACCACAGAAATTCGATTCTTAGAATAAATGACGACAAACAAACAAACATACATGATGCAACGAACTGGTTTATTTTTGAAAACACAATCTCAGAAAATGACGTAAAATTACAAAACAAAACGCTCATAAACTCAGAAGAATCACTTAAACCCTAAGTTCGAAACTAGAACAGAACCGAACATTACCTTGAAGGCAATCACAGTTCTCTGCCTCCTTCCTGACGACGTCGAGAACCGAGTCAATCAACTCAGCCCCCTCTGTGTAGTGTCCCTTGGCCCAGTTGTTACCGGCGCCGGACTGCCCGAAAACGAAGTTATCAGGCCGGAAAATCTGACCGTACGGACCAGATCTGACACTGTCCATGGTGCCGGGCTCCAGATCCATAAGAACAGCCCTGGGAACGAACCTGCCACAACTTGCCTCATTGTAGTACACGTTCACTCGCTCCAATTGCAGGTCGTTGTTTCCACCGTACCTTCCCGTCGAGTCGATCCCGTGCTCCGCGCACACCACCTCCCAGAACTTGGCACCTATCTGGTTGCCGCATTGCCCTCCCTGGATGTGAAGAATCTCACGCATTTTCGAAGACGAGGGAGAAGAAAAAAACGAGTTCTGTAGAGAGTGAGTGAATGTGTGTGAAAAGTGGGAACGCTCTTCTGTGAAATGAGCGACGAAGATAAAGAGGATTTTATAGGTGGGAGTTAACGGAATCGTGACGGTGTTAAGTGAGGTTCGGCAGTTAGCGGGGGGGATTTGACGGTAGCGTTGGGTTTAAGGGGGAATTTCAATTTTGAAATGCTAACGGAAATTTTGAATCTGGTTAGGCATTTATCCCGTGTAATCTGTTTAGTTGTTCTCATCATCTCTGGTCGTTGATTTAAAGAGTTGTGATATGTGTTGACACGTGGAGGCTTAAGATTTTGTGAAGTTTCGGCCGTTAATGCGTTGGAGGAGCGAATCAGGGTACGTCCTCTGACAACACATCGGAACCTGTGTGGTTGGAGAGTAGGAAGGTGACGCTCGGTGTTGGCGAGTGATGCAGACGCGCTTTTTCATGTGGGGCTTTCTTTTGGCCCACATGAAAAGGAGGGCATCGGTTGCACGTGATTGCGGGCTGTGTCATGTGAGTTGCACTTCTTGAAAGCTTCGAAGGCATTGCTTGCATAGTTGTATATTCTCCCCATAGTTTTATATGCAGCAAATATCAAAATTATTTAGTTCTGAGTGAACATACGAAGGTCTATTGAGCTCGAAGTATAATATGCTCGGATTGTTGATTAAAATTGATACATTATATTCAACCAATAATGTACTTATATGTCCGCTAATGTCCCTAAAGTTGTAGGCATCATAGGTTAGCGTTGCAAGTACTTAAATGATACCAAATGAACTAATAATTTGGAATTATCTATACAATTCTTTTCCCCTATATATATCCCATTATGGCTTTGTTCCCAACTACTCTCATCAATTAATATGGCGGGTGGTGTTCTGAGGGCTCCACACACAGGTTGTGCAAACTTTTGTTTCACACTAGCCAAAAATCGATATGGTGGTGGACCCATCACCCATCTAATACTAAAATAGTATGTAGGGCCGTGTTTTTCCATGGATAATAAGAGTAGAAGCAAAGGAGTGAAAAGCAGCATCAAGTGAGAGCAGAGGTACTGATCACAAAGACCCTTCGTGACAAAGTTATGACTTCTTTGCTTTTTATTGCTTTTTCATGGATCCAATGTATCTCCAGCTATAAATATAATCAATAAATTAATCATGACAAACTGAAGTTGGTACGCTTTTTATCACTCTTTCAAATCAACACAGCTACGAGACATAACTTGCAACTTACCACGCACTATAGGAATCTATCTATCTATATCTCTGCTGAACAAAAACGTATTTTTCGACTAAGCTGGGATAACAAGCAACCTTATGACATTGATTTTCCACTTCCAAAAACCGATTATGGGTCAACCACTATCCAATTCTGCCAAGTGCCAAGTGTAAGTTGGTTCTTAATATATGCAATATATATACAAATTAGTTACGTAAATAAAAAGGATTATTGATACATGATTAAATTAAACTAAATAGTTTAGACTACTGTTTATATTCGAAGTATAGGCTAGCTAGGCTCAGTAGTACCAAGTCGTCCTCATCTTCCCTAAAACATGCAAAATATTATAATAGTAATAATAGGAAAGTAGCAAACGGTGAATTATTGGATAATAAGATTATTTAGCGCCCCAGCCCAGCAAGATGCTCCAGTATTGATTCGTTGACCAAAGGAATTTTGATTCGTTGTCACACAAAAGTTTTCTCAAACATGTCCTCTCAACTTTTAACGAGCCATGTTTATATGTAAAGACTTCTTCATTTCATTGTGCAGTTAGTAAAACAAAGAATCCAGGTTCGGTGTTGAAAACAGTTCACCCAAAGTAAATGGACCACAGTTTCTTATTTATTTAAATTTTTAGGGAGAGTATATGGTGTGGATGTATATAATATCCACATGTATGGATTCTACGTGGAATAAATGACATTAAGAAGTTTGGGCTTATAAAGTGATTAGGGTGCTAATGAAATAGTCTGCCATTTTATTATCATGGTTATCTTTTTTTTGGGTTTTTGGGCTTATAAAGTGATTTTGTTTGTAATGGGATTAACAGGTTTGGGTGGATTATTTTGTTTTTGTTTTTCATATAAGTTTTATAGTAGTTTACCAAAAATATCTATAGGTAACCCAAATTATCCATAAAAAATGCTTTGAAAGAACAAAAAAAAATTGTAATAAAAATTTAGTATGTAGTGGAAGAAAAAAAAAGTTAATGCTGAAAAAAATCTCAGAAAACCAAAATAAAATAAACATAGTGTCTCTCACTTGGTATATGGGAAAAAGGAACTCTTTGTCACCTCATAAAAAATTATTTGATTTATTTCGATCACTACCAAAGTAAATATTTAATTTTTTTTATAATTATTAGTACTCTCTGAAATTTATATTTTGTTAATTTTAATTAAAAATATATTTTGCCAATTTTTATATATTATTTTTATTTTAGAATATAAATATTAATTTTATTATAATATTAATTAATAAAATTTATTCAAATATCTAAATTTAATATTATCAGATAATATACAAAATTAATTTAAGTTGAGGTCTATTTTAATAATTTTTTATTTAAAAGTGATTTTTAGTAGTGTAATTCAAATTACATTTTTTTTACTATAATCTATTTTTATATAAAGATAGCCAAACGTAAATCATCTTAAGATAAACTTTTCATCAAAATTATGTTTGCAAAATCAATTTTATGCCAATTTATATACCGTAATGCAAGCACACACCTAAAGATCTCAAGTCACCACAATTATTTGAAAAAACTTAATATTAAATTTATTTTTACATATCTTGCATTAATTTAAGAGACTTCTTTTTGGTTCTTCACAACAAGAGGATTTAACTACTTCAATTTTAATTTTATAATTTTTTTTTTAGGTTTGGCATATAGTCAATAGTAATTAACTTCATAATTTTTTTTTTGCATCTACATGCAACTTCAATACCAGTTATTCCACTTTAATAAAATTCGTATTCTTTTCTTTATGTAACTGAAAATACAGATATATTTATTTGTCGATTTTCCTTCTTTTAAAGTTAACTTCACTTTTCACATTAAGTTCAGTTAAAATTATTTTCTAATATGGGTATGATCATAGTAAAAAACCCGTTTCGTTATTATAACAGAGGTCAATAATTAAAAAATTTTGCTCAATTGGTTTATTGTTAATGTAGGCACTAGTCATTCTTTAATATAATAAACGAATCCTGCTCATTCCACAAATTTTTTTCCACTTGCCAAAAAACTTCACTTTTAACCCATTCACTACTAATAGTCCTATCCTGTTAATCCAATACTCCAAGAAAGATTACATCTCAGTCCATTAATATTTAATTCATGTGGCCCATTACTCCATTCTACCAAAAAAATTAGGCTTCTTCTCTCCATTAATTAATCTACGTAACTGAAATTATTATCGTTCACTAAGTCAACTAACACTGCAAGGAATAGTACATGCCAGCCTTTTAGAGCAGTGGTCATATCAGATTCCCTTCCACGTGTAAGGCACTGCAGAAAAACACGTCAAATCCACATGTGTGGATGTTTAGTATAACCACACTATAGAATTTTTCTAAATTTTATAATAAAAAGGTCCCAAACAAAAATTTTTTTAGCTTGGAATTTTTCAAGCAAACAAAGGGCTAATAGTCAAATTCGTCTTTGAAAGATCACCAATTCTTTAAATTAGTCCTCAAATGATTTGTTTAGTCATATTAGTTCTTGAAAGATAAAACGTAAGTCAAATTAGTCCTTCTGTTAGTTAGATGATGGCGTGTCACGTTAAGTGTTACGTGGTATGATGACATGTCATGTTAAGTGCCACATGTCACTAGATAATTGGTTGATGTATCAGGTCAGTGACACCTGACACGCCACGTATCGCTTGACATGTAAAAAAGATATTTATAATCAAAATAGTCATAAAAGTCCAAACCTAAGTAAAACTTCCATACCTCTTTTTTTGGTACTTCACGCTCTGTAGTCTGTACCTTTTATTATTGGGTCACAAAAGCCAGTTGCAAGTTGTATCTGTAAGCATTCTGACCCAGAAGAAAATGTTTAAGCCCAACCCGGGGCCCAACCTGGGGGGAGGGGCAGAGTTGTGAAAAATAAAAATAAAATGAGAATAAAATTGGTAATTTTAAAGTGGGAAAAAAATTATGAAAAAAATTGGTTTGGGTGGCAAGTGGCAGTGGCGAGTGTCGTAGCCGCAAGCAGAGGTTACAAAGTGCAAAACCCTTAAGCAGACGAAGATGGTGAGTCAGAGGCAGCGACTTGCACGGAAGCGCTTCAAAGAGGAGAACCCTGAGCTCTTTCCCAAGCCCGAGCCCACGCCTCCCAAGGACCCTGACAAAAAGAAGAAGAAGAAGAAGAGCAACACATTTAAGAGCAGCTCCATAAAACGCAGAAGCGATGGCTCCGAAGAACTCGGCGTCTCTAAGAAGCCTTTCAAGAGCAATTACCGAAAGCACCCTCTCAGAGTCCCCGGCATGAAGCCCGGTGACACCTGCTTCATCTGCAAGGCCGCCGACCATATTGCCAAGTCTTGTCCTCAAAAAGCTGAATGGGAGAAGAATAAGGTTTGCTCTTCTTTGCATATAAACAAATGCTGTGAAGTTGGTAACGATAGGGTTAGTTTAATTTAGTTAGGATGAAGTATGAAGTATCAACTGGATTTGGTGCACTGTTGTGATTAAATGTATTGTGGTCTTTACAGATATGCTTGCGGTGTCGACGGCGTGGTCACCGAGCTAAGAATTGCCCTGAAGTTCAAGTTGGTGCCAAGGATGACAAGTATTGTTACAATTGTGGAGAAACTGGTCATTCACTTGCAAATTGTCCCCACCCTGTTCAAGAAGGTTTGTTATCTATCATGCCTTTGTGATATATATTGGAGCTAGAATGGTTCAACTTTAAACAAGATAAGTTGTGAATGATATAACATGAACATTGTTAGTTTCAGGGTTTTCTCTTGAAAATTGGAATTCTTATTAAGCAGTTTACCACAGATTTATAATCATCCTCTTGGGCTTTCTAGTTTACTGAACAATGAAACATTGTTACTTAATGTTGTGCCTTTGATAGAATATTAGAATAACTTCTTTTTGGTTAAGCTTTTGGTTGTGTTCCAATTTGTTTTCTTATGAGATGAAGTGTTTCAATGGTGATGCAGGAGGGACAAAGTTTGCAGAGTGCTTTGTCTGTAAACAGCAAGGACACTTGAGTAAAAACTGCCCTCAAAATGCTCATGGCATCTATCCTAAGGTATTATTGTTTCTCTTTCTTGTTGCCTTGTCAAATATATGATGATGTATTAGCCAAACACTTGAATCAACTGTCTAATCTATATTTAAGTAATTGTTTATACTAGGGTGGTTGTTGTAAAATATGTGGTGGCGTGACACATTTGGCAAGGGATTGTCCCGAAAAAGGGAAGAAAGCTCCTTTTGCTGCTAATGGGCCTGCTGATGGATGTAAGCCTATTCCTATATTCCTGTTTTTGATATCTAAAGTTTCGTCTTTTGATTAGTTTGTATGGGGTCCATATCTCATTTGTTTCCATTTCCAAACATACATCTGATATTATTTATGTTTTGCTGCTATTTAGCTGCATTTAGATCCAGTCTGCAAGTAGAATAATGATTGACCATAACCTCAAGTACATGCAAGTGGTGGAGGTGCACTGCTTTTGCTTGTTCATCACCTTATGATAACTAAAAGAACTGCTGCTAAAAAAATTAGTGCTATTGTTTGCTCTAAATCTAATTTATTCTCTTGTTGGGTGTTCTAAATTGATACTATGAAGCCATAGGATATCATGGAGTGGCTAGTCATATTTGATATTTGTGGTTCTAGACTCACAGATTATGCTTGAGTTTTCACTGTGAACTCAAATTGCATATCACAAACCTTAAATTAGAGGAAATGATTATCTGTTTTAGGAGTAAAATATGTACTTCAAATGTGATTTCTTGCAACTCTTTCTGTATTGCTCCAGTTTAATTGCATTCATTTGCTGATCTCCTGATAAATTGAATTGCTAAAAGTTTTATATCTTGAAGAATGGTACTTGTATTATACACTGCTAATAACTCCATTTCTTCATTCAGCAATGAGACTGAGAAATGAACAGAGGCCTTGTGGAACGATAACCAAATTTGTGAGCGGGGATGACATTGAGGATGACTTCATGACAGATGACATAAATAACAGAGACAAGGACAAGTCCTCTAAGTCCAAAGACGGTCAAGCAAAACCAAAGAATAAGGGTCCTAAAGTTGTGAACTTCAGCTAATGACCGTTATGGTTATGCTTTCATTTGATATGTGGATATGGGCTGTCTCCATTATACCAGTTTTTCTTATTCTATGGCTAAACGCCAGATACAAGGCCCCTCCTACTACTATTCGTTGCAGTCTGCAGACTCACTTCCAGGATGAGCATTAAAAGCTTCTGCAAGTTTGAAGTTGCCTAAAAGTTTGGAGAAGAAGTTACAACATAACTGAAGTACCATTTCATATTTTTGATCGTTAATCTTAGCAGAGTTATGAAAAGGGAAACAAAATGTAACCATAGTTTTTTTTTTGCTACAATCACTAGATTACTGTCGTTATTTGTATTTTGTTTATTTTTTTAAGGGTTGAATTTTGTTGCATCATTTATCGGTGTTCTGTATTTGCACTTGAATTTAGTTCAAGCAAAGCGACAGTTGATAAGCTTAATTGTCGAACGAATTCCAGCCTAAAAAGATTTCCAAATCTGATATATTTAACATCGAAGAGATACCCGGTCTGGTTCGAAGAATTAATTTGATTTAATTTAATTTTTGTATAGGATTTGGCAACTGAAACTAGGGTTGCGCATGGAGCCTGAAGCCAGGTTTGCCATGATCGAGACTCGACCTTAAATAATGATCGGATTTATTTTTGAGTCCTTTATTTGATTTTAGGCCTAGTAAAATCACACCAAATTAGTTCCAAAGTATCTAAATTTGGGCCGAATCTTCGAGTTGGGCCAGAATCATGTGCACTCCTAATTAAAACTAACTTAATGGGTAAACTATAAATCATGCCATATCTTATAGAATCTAATAAAATATTTAACCAAACCAGCCTTTAATCCATAAACAATTTCGCTTTTTTAAGAATTAAATATTAGCTATATGTTAATCTTATCTTATATATTATAAATAATAAATGAATTAAACTAAATTTATAAACACATTTTACTAAAAGAAAAAACTTACTACATCCAAGTTGGCTAATATTTGAATATAATTGTTAAAAATAAATAATATCTTTTTGAAAAGAGAGGATTTAAGAATTAAGATCTAAAATTAAAATTTAGGGAATAATATTGGGCTGTTAGTTTTTGGGTTGAACTTTGATTGTTATTTAAGTTTCCCTGGCTCTTGATGCATTAACCCTATTCCTCTTTGAATAACAATGGATTCTGATACCCCCAACCGCAAGAGGTCCAGAGACGATCACAGCAACCCTAATCCTCTTTCTTCTCCGCAACACACCACCACCAACAACAAGAAGAGGAGGAGGAAGCACAATCATGCTCCAACTCCACAACCCCCCACTCACCGCCACCGCTACAACACACGTCCTAAAGCTAACCCTAACCCTAACCCCAATTCAGGCTCCGCGGTGGTTCAGCAATTGAAGGAAACTGGTGCAGAGAACCCCCAGTTATTCTCTAAGCATGAATTGGCAGCTAAATTAGTTGACTTAGCTGGAAAAGAAAACGGGCAAGGTAAATATGAAGGTGCTGCACTCCAACTGGAACCTGAGGAGAAGTTGTCAAAGAATGCCAGGAGGAGGAGGAAGAACAAAAACAAGAACAATGCACTCAATAATGAAGTGGCAGAAGCAGAACCCACCAAACACAATCACAAGAACAAAGAGAAGAAGAAAAGTAAGAGATTGCTTCGGAGCAACGTGTCAGAATCTAACAACTACAATTCTGAGTCAACTGATGAAATCCCTTTGGTATGCAATAAGATCCATATATTTATTGTACGAGTTGTATTGAATGTCACTCTGGCCTATTTTAGCATTAGCATATATTGGAATTGATACAATAAGAGTTACCCATTGTAGTGCATAAATGGTTAGTTGTTTGTTATCTCCAGAGAACAGGCAATGCCAATTCACCTCATCATACCCGGAGTCAGGGAACTAAAGCACTACTCACTGGAGTGGCCTATGATGAGGTATGTTATGGGATCCATATATTTAGTTTCAATAGTTATATTATATGTGCCTCTATTGTGGAATAATAGTGTAGGTACTGCAAAATAATGGTCCTAGTCCCCCAGTCTTTTTTATAATGATACAATAGGGAGTAGTATTTTACAGTGCATTAAGGCTAACTTGGTGTTTCCAGGTGTGTCAATCATGCCAAGTGCCTGGTCATAAATTCTGGAAATGTCCGAAGAGGAAAGGTCGACACATTCACGAGGAAATTTGCTTCTTTTGTGGGGAATTCGGTCACACGCTTGCAAAATGCTCGGTTTCTACAGCAGGTTTGCTTCAATTTTCCTGCTTTCGGCAACTTCCTTACTTATTTCCATTGTAATATGAGAATGATACTGCTTTGTTAATTCTGCACTTTAAAGTAACAAAGTTACAAGTTAATATTAATAACTACCAGTCAGTTCTTCCTTTGCTACAATATAATCTTCACACATGTTATGGTAACACTTTACACTGTTTTTCCTGTGTTGCCATGTGATTGAAATTGTTTCTTTCGTGGGATATAGGGGGAGGACGATTTGCTAGGTGCTTATTGTGTTTTGCCCATGGACACTTCACTAATAAGTGTCCACAAACTTGTCATGGAATCAGTATGAAGGTATTTTTATGCTTTTTTTTACTCCCGTAATATGAAGGGAGTGTTTTGATTCATTGTTCTCACAACATCTTCTCATTGAGTTAAGTATAACGTCCTTTATGATTCATATTCCTCAGGAGGTTGCTGCTAATGGGCCTATTGACAAAAGTAAGTCTGTTATCTTCTCATTGTTGTTTTTCATATTGTTTGCTCTGAAAATGTTGTACTGCTGTTAATAACTTTGTTGTGGCTGCTGAGCTGTTGTTATTTTCAAATGGTATGTTTGGATTAGTTTATTTTTAGTTCAAAACAGCTTATATGAAAAGCTTAAGACAGCTTTTTGACAAAAAAAAAATTAATAAGATAACGTTATTACTTCCCGTAAATACTTTGTTGCCAAACATGTAATTTATCTTGCTAATTCTTGAATAGTAGATGTGTTAATTTGTCTCTGACAAGTGTTGGTTATTCCTTGCAGCTGTGGAAGCTTAAGGAGAGCACGCTGCTGTCTGTGTGGTTACAAATAACTAGCAGGGATGATTTCCTGTCAATGAGCAAAATTACATGTATGGTTGTGTGATTGTGTCATGTCTTGGAGGCGTGGTATTCCAATTTTGTAGGTTTCTATTCGCCATATATCTTTTTAACAGAAGCATTGGCAATATTTGCATGCCATGTTGATGGAAATTAATCCCTTTTTATATATATATTTATATTTTTCCTCGCTTATGTTTCGAGATTAATTGGTGGCGTATAGTTCATTGAGTTTTCTTGGGTAACAGATCAGTGGCTTGTAGCCATAAGGAGAACATGTTCCGTAGAGACTAAGATAATGAAGCTATAGGTTGACATTTGAAACTGGTAATATGGTGTTCATGTTACTTATTTGAGTTTAGGAACAAGGGAGGTTACATACCCTATTTTTGTGTAATTTTCTCTTGTACACTTTTTATATTTTGTATTAAAAATAATTGATAAGAAATGACAAAAAAATTATTTTTTTTGTACCATAAAAGAAAGGTATAAAAAAATGTAAAAAAAGAAATTATGTAAATATCATTTCGCGTTTAGAAATTTGTTATTTCGTTCGTCTATGTATATAGGATACTAATAGTAATTGGTAAAAACAAATAAACAAACAAAAAGTATTTTTAAATGTTTGTCACGCCATATTTTCACCATTTGAATTGAATTTCAATTTCCTTTGAAGCTTCTTATCTAAAAACGAAAACCAATGCCGCATTACTTTTGGCAAAAGAGTATGTTATCTTGGGTTAGTTTTAGCTAGAACATTAATATAATATTGTTTAAAACGAGGTATAAGTCCAATTATAATTTGAAGAAAAATTAATCTTTTGCTTTCAAAATACGTGCAAAACTAAGATATTTAACACGATAATTAATTGTTTAATATTATAATGTGATGACATGGTAAAAGATAATTTGTAGAGATAATATTCAATTTGGTCCCTGAAAGTTTATAAACGTGACTCATATTAGTTTCTGAGATCATTTTTAGTATAAAAACGTTAATAGAGTGCTGTTGTAGACTATCACATGTCACGTTAAAACTTGTAAAATGATGCAGTTTTGGTTTTAACATTTAAATAGCTCAAAAACGACATCGTATTACTTATTTTGCTAGGTAAAATTTTAATAAACACCATTTAGGATGTTGTTTTTAGGTTATTTGAGTGCCAAAACCAAAACGATATCATTTTACAAAATTTAGTGTGGCATCCGGCTGTCACAACAGTGTTTCGTTTACGTTTATACGTTGAAAATTGTTTTAAGGACTAACATGAGTTATGTTCACAAAGTTTGGGGACTAAATAGAGATAATTGAAACTTCAGGGACTAAATTGAGACTCGCGTGTAACTTCAGGTACCAAATCGAGTATTAAGTGTGATTTGTAATTAAGAAAGCATGCATCATAATCATATATTGATGCACATGCACATGCAAATGCAATGTAGGTTGGTTTACGCTAAGAGCCATCAAAGTTTAGAAATGATATGAACCTTCTGTTTCCTGCCTCAAAATTCTATTGCTCTCCGTTTTTGTCTCCAGGCTCTTATTTCCCTCTGAATAAGGATCTCTTCCTCTGTTTCTCTCTCATTTTTTTTCTTGTTTCTTTCCCAAATCTCTAACTCATTTTCTTTCTCATTTCTCCTTTGAGGCTTTCTCCATCAACGACGACATCATGGTACGTTCTCTTTCTCCTTCGTTTTTCAATGCCGAATAGTTATCTGAAATCTGAGAACATGTGTTATATTATATAGTGCCAGATAGAGATGCCGTTGTTTCTATGTGTTTTAGCACCATCGGATTTACTTAATACAATTATGAAATTTGCTTAATCATTTCATATAACAGAATTTTTCTGATTTTAGAACTTCATTTGTATAATTTTGGTAGATCTTACTTTCATAACTATTGTGCAAATCTAACCTCTTTAGGCAATTAATGAAATGCATAAACGTAAGAACTTGAACTGTGTTGTATGCTTATGTTATTTCCTTTGATTTTACGATGAATTGACTGTGTTAGGCGAACGCGGCATCTGGAATGGCTGTTAATGATGCATGTAAATTGAAGTTTCTGGAGTTAAAGGCAAAGAGGAATTACCGATTCATTGTGTTCAGGATTGAGAACCAAGAAGTGGTGGTGGAGAAAGTCGGAAGCCCCGACGAAACCTATGATGACTTCACTGCTTCTCTACCTGCTAATGAGTGCCGATATGCTGTCTTTGATTTCGATTTCACTACGGACGAGAACTGTCAGAAAAGCAAAATTTTCTTCATTGCATGGTAATTTGATGAAATTCAGTTTCATTAAAGCATTTTGAAACTCATAGTTCTTTCTAGCTATGTGTAGAAATGTTAATAATACTAACATATTGCAGTAATTTTTCTGATTCTCAAGTTAATTTTAGGGAAGAACAATTGATAATTGAAAGTCATAGTTCCTCTGATGAATTAATTGTTTAACATTTAGGGCACCGGATACATCAAGAGTGAGAGAAAAGATGGTGTATGCGAGCTCCAAGGATAGATTCAAGAGGGAACTCGATGGCATTCAAGTTGAATTGCAAGCAACGGATCCAAGTGAGATGAGCTTTGACATCATAAAAGCCCGGGCAATATAATATATAGTTCTATACATCTATTATTGATATAATAAAAGTAATAACCACCATATTTGATTTCATTCCCCTACCTTTTCCCCTTTCTTTTTTTGTTCTTTGTCTTACGATCTACATTCTAAACTGTATCTTAATATGATAGAAGAACACACTGCCATGTATTTCAGACTATAGTAGAAGGTTTGCCTTATTGCAACTATATACATTTTGATTCTGTGACCTTGGGATTTCTTCCCCACCCCCTTTTCTTTCCTGAGTTTGCAGACTGACACCTTCAAGTACATTAAGATTAATAACCCTTGATGTAATTGGTTAAATAATAATTGTAAGATGGGAGACTTGAAAATTAATCTAGAGTTTATACTCGTATATGTTTTGATGATTAGAATATTCAAAGAATTTTTTGACATGTAAAAAGATGTAGTCTATTTAAACAAAAAATGATACTTGTTGAATCAAAGTCACCTGCTATTTGTAAATATTTCTAATTTACTAATGGTCACTCATAGCAGGTATTATATTTTGAATGTTTTGACCTAAGCATGTTTCGGATGTATGTTTGATAACTTATAGTGGATTATAGGATTGTATCATTTTTCCATTACAAAAGGTTCTAAGACAAAACAACAGAAGCAATTTATAGAATGGACAATCTTGTATAGTTGTATGAATATTATATTACATGTAAACCATTCAGATGTCTGCTAGGAGTTACAACATACAAGCTTTTCTTCATGTTAGCCTTTTGTTCTATAATTTTTTGTACTGTTAAGGAAACAATGGATTGGTGCCTCATGAAATAAAGACTAATGCACTTAGAATATCATTAATTATAACGTCTTCATCTGACTTTTCTTAGTGACAAGTAATTAATCAGAATTTTCTTCTACTTTCCATTTCACTAATATCTTACATGTTATTTTTAATATCTATATATATAAAGCAAATATGGTTGATGACAAGAAAGTGAATAGAAAAAAAAGAAAAAGAAAAATCTAAAGGCTTGGAACATGCCATCACCATGTCAAAACAATTGTCCTACGTAAGCTATTGAACTGCGCCATGCTGGCCACAAAATAAAAGTACAAAGGCCACAAAATTCTGGAGTCTTCATTCTCATTTTCCTTGTTCTGTTTTGTCACTCGCTTGTGGAGAATCAGAATGGCTCAGGTACTCAATTGCACATTTTGTTTACATTAATTTCTTCTCCATTGTCTTGTTTCATTATGTATGTTGATGCTTATGCTTGTTTAGTTAGTTAAAAGTAATTGTATTTCTTTGTTCTTATCTATCTCTATCTATTTGCAGAAGATAGAGTTGAAGGTCCTTACTATGACTGATGAAAAAACCAAGAAAAAGGCAATTGAAGCAGTTGCAGATATCTTCGGTAGGTTTCTTCCTCCCACAGAAAACTTGAATATATATTCATGGAACGCAACCAAGGATTAGTGTATTTGATGAACTGTTTGTTTGATGAACAGGGATTGATTCGATTGCTGTAGATATAAATGAACAGAAGATAACAGTGATTGGTGAAATGGATGCAGTGGCAGTAGTGAAGAAACTGAAGAAGATAGGGAAGGTTGACATATTATCGGTTGGACCTGCTAAGGAAGAAAAGAAAGAAGAAACAAAACAAGAAGAGAAGAAGGAAGAGAAGAAAGAAGAGGCAAACAAGGAGAATAAATAAATACAATTACAATACATGTCATCTGATTTTTCATATTCTTCCCTCTTTTTTCTTTCTTATAATACAGAAATCATGGATTTAATTCATGTTGGTTTCTTTATAAATCTGTGGTCACAATCATTTTCTAGTGCTTGATTGCTGAAATGGAAACAAGTAACTAGATGAGCATTAAAAATTTGTATGGATTTTAATTTTCTTTGATATTCACATTATTATGTATGAGTGGAGGTAAGCATTGAAGAGATGTATGATATGATCTGATCTTGTAAATTGCGGCCACGGCTTCTCCTCTGATAGTGATAAGATTGTAGATAAATATGACGTCTTGTTTCAGCAAATGATTATTAAACTAAAATTTCATGGTGATTTTCTATAAATTAAGTGCCAATGAAACCAAGTGTATAGGACGCTCGTGATTCCATCATTCCACACTACCACTTGAAAGATGAAAGAAGACAACTATGGTTTTCAAAGCATTCATCTCAGTGTGAAAGCTAAGTCATGTATATACACACGTTTGCTTCATGATCAAAGCATTTTCGTCAATCATTCTGTCGAGTCATCTTTGGCTGTATATATGGTGGGCAACAGCGACAGATTATCTTGGTCATGAGAGAATCTGAAAAAATCTTCACTCTGTTAGAGAAGTTCACAATGTAAGCTTATAAGAAGAGACAATTCTTTTGTGGTAAACATTTTATCTTTCTCGGAGCAGAATCACTTCAAATAAGTACAATTTCAACTTGCAGAGGTCATTACAGGACTACAATAAATTGTAACTATACATAAGTCAGCTGAATTTTTACATACACGTTTACATTCATGTATAGAGACTAATAAAAAAATCAACAGTCCCGGCTTTTTTCATAACATACATTCATACACACCCGCCAACTTCATTGTGCGTGTGTGAATATATAGTGTTAGATCTTCATCTATAGCAACAAGAAGTAAAAAAAATCAATCTATACTAGCAGCGGAGTCGTCCTGCTTCATACATATCTCAACTGAAAACCCAATCTCAGTTCTTCATTTCAGCCTACATAAAACAATAATCATAACAGGCAAATAATCATGGTGCCACTTCAAATGTCAAAAGAAAGGGGCCATGCAACAATTGAAACTTGAGACCCAATGCATCATGTATATATAACCTGATGATAAAAGACTATATAGCAAACATGAAATATTCATGCTATAAGCTATATGTGACCTTTTAATACCAACCAAACATCATTGACTTAGCTAGTCATAATGAGAAATGTTTTTTCAAACATGCAGGAATTTTTTAGGCAAAAGGGGTACATCTATCATTAATATAAGCTGAAGAATGGACAGGATGTAACACATTCCTCTACGTAATAATCAATTTCTTATGCCTGGTTGGTTAAAGACATCCAGTTAGATTTATAATACTTGAGCAAAAAATAAAAGTTATTACGATAAGTATATAATGTTTACACTATTAAAAGAAAAAAAAAGATAATTTATGTTCCTTAACCTTTTTGGGAAATGCAGGCATATATAAATGAAAAAGAAGCATATCTGAAACCAGTAAACAAGTAATTTTTTTATGTATTATGGAAAAAAAATGGGCGTACAGGTTACATGTCAGTTACCAATTGCTCAAAAAATATATATATCAGAGGAGGAGGGAACCATTTGAACCCGCAGTGGGTCATTGGTCACAGCTAACCAGATAATTTGTAGATACCCATAAGTTAACGTATCCAAGTTGACAATCTACCCTATAACTATACATTAGTCCTTTTGAAACCTCGAAAGTATGTGAGCATACTTCCGCTTCTCCATCATCTGTTTTATCACTTCATGAGCATCGTTGGTTCTTCCGGCATTGCGCAAACTACTCACTAATGTATTATAGACAACAAAATTTGGACTACAACCTTTGGTCTCCATCTCCTTGAGCATTGAGCAGGCTTCCTTGAACTTTCGTGCCTTACATAATCCCCGAATTATGGAATTGTATGTAAACACATTTGGGACCTGTTCTCTAGAAATCATCTCTCGAAACATTTCCAGAGCTTTCTCAAGCTCACCTGCCACTACATATCCTGTTATCATTACAGTGTAAGCCACCACATCAGGCGTGCCCCCATTCTTTATTATTTCATCAAAAAAGTATTTGCATGCATCCACATTCCCAGCTCTGCTGAGTCCATCTATCAATGTGGTGTAATGAAGCACTGTTGGCTCTATACCTGTTTCTCTCATGAGATTTAGAAGATTAAGAGCTGCAAGGGGCTTGTCTCCTTTACCAAGGACATGAAGAAGAATGTTATAGGTGTGAAAATCTGGAGAAAATCCATTCCTACCCATCTCATCAAGCAGTATGTGGAACTGATCCATCTTTCCAAGTTTGTACTTAGAAAACATGACAATATTGTATGTTAAAACATCTGAAGAAAAACCCTCCAGCAACATTTGTTGATGAACCCACTCAATCAACTTGTACTGGCGTAACACAAAAAGACCATGCAGAATCGCATTGTAGGAGTGCTTAAAAGGCCTATAATTAAAAGTCATTGATTTAATAAACCTCTCCACCAATTTCTTAGCTAAACCTGCCTCACCACAAGTTCGAATCAAAATGTTGAACGTACGAGCAGTAGCAGGAAACCCTTTCTCAATCATCTCATCAACCAACCTCCACAACGCCTTAAACTCCAGGCACTCAGCATATATGTTCATCATCAAGTGATATGCATTTGAAGTGGGTCTGTAGTCCTCCTGCTGATTGCACCACACGAAAAACTTGTATGCCAATTTGGCACACCTGGTTTTATTCTCAAAATTTATGCTCTTCAAGATTCCAGCGAGAACTTCTCTGACAAGAATCCCGGACGGACTTACATTCAATTCATCTAAAACTAACCTAGCATCAAGGCCCGGTCCATCTTGTCGAAGAACCTCAAGGACCTTCTTGGCATCTAGCTTCACGTTTTCTAAGAACCCTCTTCTAAGCGAAAACTGATTATGGTTACAGCTCCAATCCTCATCCACATGGAGCCTTTCACCCTCGTTGGAATCATACTCCGAAACTATCCTTTTTAAAGGTTCCTCGACGCATTCAAACCCATCATCACCAAGGAAACTACCGTCACATAATTTCCGTGACATAATCAAGCAATGGGGAATTTTGTGAACTATTCTTGGACCTAAAAGGGTTACTGAATTCATGGCTCGATCTCGAACCCATTATTATATCAGCAACTTTGAAATACACAACACAATAGCGGAGTTTCTCTGCACTGGAATCTTCGAGAAGCTCATGGTGCTACCGAGCTGATGGATGATGCCCATCGAATCGAAAAATCCAGCTTGGAGGAACAGATTGAGTATACAAGAACAAGGAGATAAACATGAAGGGGCAAAATATCGTACCGTGTTGAACGATACTTTGGCGTTTTGATCGAGACAGCGTTGCAGGTGCTGGAGAATTGCATCATATGGAGCTGCAATGCATTGTCACTAATCTCACTGAACTCCGCAACTGCAAAACCCTAACACATTGGACGAAGGAAGAAGAAATCACTTTTTCTCAAGTCTTTCCTTTGCCGTCAAACGCATCGTTTCGTTCGCTAAGTCAATTATTCTTAAATCCCAAAAGCGTAGTCCAAAAACAGATCCAGAAAAGAAAGGAAAAAATCGGGGTTAACTTTTACCCAAATTTCTAGTTTAGGATTTTAGTTTGACAATGCAATTAATATCCTTTTTTTTTTAATTACCTAAAATAAGAAAATTGATAAAGTAATAAAATTAGAGATTAACCACTATTGAATTAATAATTTCTATTATATATAAGTAGTACTTTAATTTAAAAGTAATTAAACTCTCATTTGTCAACTTGTGTGAATATCTCAATAGACCTTCAGCAGAACACCACATTATCCTTAAGATTTCTACTACTTTTGATGTCCATAATCAATTTACAAATAGCATTAACATCTTGAGATCAATGATAAATTGTTTTCTTCTTATTTGGAAGAGCATTTATCTCCACTGATGTGTACAAGAAAATATACTATTTAAGTATTAAGACACCATTTTCACTTAATAATAACAATACAGTGTGGTTCATACATAATTGATACTGCACATACACATAACAAGGTTCACATAAATCCACTATACACAAACATATGTAACAACTAACAACATGAGACAACCAGAAAGCACATAAATAATAAATTCTTCAATTGCATTACTCCTCCAGTCTTCTTTCACCTTCAGCCTGGATTTCACCACTATTCTTGTTCAATGTTAAATCTTCACCTCCTGCATTCATAAGAACAACATCAGAATCAGAATTATACTAGTCATATACAAATGTGTTTGCAAAATCTGCCAAGAAAACATATACCCTTTGATGATGATTGATTCTCCTCTGATTTGCCAAACCAAGAGCCAACAACACCTTTAATCTTACCAACCACACTTTTTCCTGGACTACTCACATTGCTCTCTTCAGTTTCAGCCACTGTCTCTTCTCCTTGCTTCTTTATAGCATCCACATCCCTATCCTCACCCTCAGAAGCCTTCTTTGGATCTTCTTTACGCTTGTTAAAAGCTTCTGAAATCACCTCAGAAAGTGCCTTGTCTTCTTCACCAGGCTTTAGCTTCTCAGCCAAATAGTCCTTCACATTCACCCTTTTGTCTTCTCCTTTCTCCACATTTTCTGTTTCAACTCCAACACTGTCTTCTGATCTGGTTCCGGACACTTTAGACTTCACTGCACTTCCCACACCAGCAACCTTCCCATAAACTGGAGCAAGTTTCTCTGTCACAGAGGTAGCAATGTTCTTTCCTGACTTGTTAGAAGAATCCTCACGTTTTCCCTCTCCATCACCTTTCTCTCCATGATCACTCTTAGGAACAGCAGCAACACCTTCAGCAGAGATAGCCCTATCAGCAGCAATTGCAGAAGTGGCAGATGATATCTCATCTGAGTAACTCTTTTCCTTTGATGGATTCTCCATTTCATCTCTGGATATGTTGCTGTTGAAAGTTTGTTCAGTTGCTTCAGGATTTTCCCTGTGGCTGCTGGTACTTGAGGATATAGTATCTGAAGCAAACTGAGTTTCCTTCTCTTGCACAAGCTCTGGCAAGTCTCGTTCATGGTTTTCATGATCAGGAGGGTGCTCGGTTTTAGTTGCACTTGAGAGTTGAGGCTCTGGCTTTTGCTCAGATTGATCTTTGTTTCCATCAGAAGAGTCTTGAGTTTCAGCAGAATCTGGCAGGAATTTTGGCACTAGAACAGACTTTGGATCATCTTTGATCTTCTCCTCAAAAGATTTCTCCACTTCTTTAATCTTTATTTCATCATCAGGACCTGCAAGCCCAACATCATTTATTAACATACATAATCATCAGGCAAGTGATAAATTATGTATCACCAATTTTGATCACTTCAATCAGTCTCTAACCACACCATGTTATCAACACTAAAGACAAACACCACCTTGGCAGCAATCTCCTATCAAATTTAACTGTGAAATTTTACAAAGTATAGCAGTAATATTACAATGCATCAGTACATGATGCATAATCTACAACAGAAAATTGAGTTCTGCTCCTACTTACCTTTCCCTGTTGAATCAGTGTCTTCTGTTTGATAACTGGGAGGAATAGTGTATGCCTCAGGCCTACTTCCCGGCGGGTGCAGTTCTTCACCCAAGCTTGTTGGATTCTCCAAATTTCCCTTAAATTTCTCTTCCTCAGCAAATGCTTTAGCTGGTTCAGTGGTTATGTCTTCATTAGTTTCTGTAGTTGGAGAAGCACCAACAACTCTTGGCTGGTGATGAGGTTCTTCTCCCACAAATGGTGTTGTACCTCCAGAACTTGGTACTGTCTTGTCCAGATTTTCAACTTGCTCAGGTTCTGGTTCACCACTTTTAACAAAATCTTCCACTTGCTCATATGTTGGGGGAGAACTTTGAACAGCTTCACTTTCACCAACTGCAGAATATCCAAAAACAAAATCCAACTCAACTAAACTTATTTCTTTTTCTTGAATCATTTTGTTAAATGATAAATATAACAAATGCTGGTTGGTCATCAAACCATTACTAATGCAAATGATTACCTGTTCCAGTTTGATAATTTCGAGTAGTAGCGTATGCCTCAGATATGTTCTCCAAAGTGTCCTTAGAATGCCCTTCCTTCTCTTCCTCAGTGGCTATGTTTTCATCAGTTGGAGAAACAACACCTACAGTTCCTGCCTTGTCCTGAGGTTCTTCTCCCATATTTGTTGTGCCACCATAATTGGCTTCTGACTTGCCCAAATTTTCTACTTGCTCAGATTCCGTTGCAGCATTTTTAACATAATTTTCGACTTGTTGATACGTTGGCGGAGCATCTTTAACATCTCCACTTTCATCAACTGCACAACATTCAACAACACAGAAAAGAAAACCGTGAGGATTTAACTTTTCAGATATTTTAACATACAATATGTTAATATGTATATGATTGAAAAAGATGATGTAAAAAAAAGAATAGTTTAGTTTCTAATATGGAAGAAAGAGAAAAGAGTAGAGTACCTAATGCTCTATCAACTTGTTGGTTTTCAGGCTCATTGATGTCATGATGAACAGGACTGTTCTGATCTTCACTACTGCTATTGTCATGAACATGATCAAGGACTCGTTGACCATGCTTCTTTACTGTATCCTTAATCTTCTTAGCCCTTGCCTTCACCTTGTTCAGAACCGATGACTTCTTCTCAGGATCACTATGTTGTTCTTCTGCATACATATGCACCCGATCAGATGCCTTCAAATTCAAACTTGCATACATGAAAAAGAAAAAAGAGACTCATACCGAGTTGTGAAGCAGAATCATTGAAGGGTGGTTGTTGTTCATCATTCTCATCTTGTTCTTGATGACTACGAACTACTTCAGACTCCATGAAAGAAACTGCTTAATTGATCTCTGTATACAAAAGAGAGTAAAGGCTATAGAGAGTTTATAGACAAGTCCCATGAAACAGTTTGCAACTTTGCATCTCATAACTGGAGCCACGTGGACATTGGTAACATGTAATCATCAACTGACACGTACATAGTGAGCGGTTTTTGTTTTCTTTCAAAAACAAATAACTGTCGTCGTCATTTGAAATGTTGTTTAGAGTTGGAATGCTAGATATAGTAATGTAGGGTCACATCCGAAGAATAAGGATTAATGTTTGATTTAGATGTGATTAACTGACACACGGAAACTAATCACTAGCCAAGTGACAAGAGTGCATGTATGTAAAATAATTCAGATTTTGCCGACGTGAATGTAGGATGAGGTAAGGAGCATAGACAAGTGTCTACTTTGGTTCTTAAATTATTGTAGTTAGGAAAGTCAAAAAGATATCTTCTTGTCTTGTCGGTTATGCTAAATAATGGGTGGATGGGGCTTTCAAGAATAGCAGTTAAGCAAACTGTCACAATTATTTATTTATTTTAGTGTTACTTTCCCTGTAACGTGGCAGTAACATGTACTTTTTAGTTTGATCCATGATTCATGATCCATGATCCATGATCCATCCAGGTTAGCTTGGAAATTTGGATTTTGAAAAATTTCAATTAATGGTTTTCTCTTGATTGTGGTATCAATTGTGTCTATGTTCATTGTATTTGAATCATGATACTTTGGCTTCACATCTTGAGGAAAACTCACTTCTATATTCCATTAAATGCAGTAATTTAATCTACCCAGATGTTTTATTATTGCCATATTAGAGTTAAGTCCCTCAATGAGAATACTTAAGCAATTAAAGTAGGCAACATTTTCTTTTTCTTTTTGGGAAAAGAATTTCTTCTTGGCATCATAGTTGTACATCTTGTTTATCTGTCATATTGTATCCAATGTTGCACCACCAAAAATGTTAAAACTTATGACAAACTGAGAAATTCTTGTGTTGCTGTAAAAGAAAATGTTCTCATTCTGTACCTGTAAATGCTCAACATCGCAGTTCTTGTCTTAAAAATATAGTTGAAGTGTGATGCAGAAATTACAACAGAACCGTGATGTAGGGAGCGCCAAAGAATCACTGATAAGTTATTGGTTACATGACATATAAATAAAATACAAGGCTCAAAGCTGAAGAGCAAAAGGACTGGTTAAATTTGTATGAGGTAAAAATGTTAGCTCTCATGTACAGGATTAAAGGTCACAGCCCAAGTTCAAAGCACTTGTCATATATTTGGTTTCATGATGTATTCTGTTTCATTCACAAACCATGTGTGATTTGTCTGAGACATCACCACCTCTGAAGATGCATTCTAGTTCTTCTTACCATTCTTGAGATTGCGTACCGCCATAACGAGCTGCTGTCTTTCTCCCTCAACCTCTGCAAATTTCAGACTAATCTCTGAATATCTATCTTCCATTTCTTTCAGCTCGCTTTCCATGTTCTTGTTCTTTTCCTTAAGGGCTGATACTTCATTCAACAGTTCATGCATTCGGACCTCGCTATCTTGGTTCTTAGCTGATTTGCTTCCCGCATCCGTTCCCTTCTCATGTTACAAAATATACCAACAGTTAGACAATTCATCAAACAGTGTACACAACTCTTGCCATATATAGTTGCATTGTTTTGTGATTCATGAACAGGAAGTTGTTTAAAAACTGGATCTAAGTATGATTTCATTTCAACTGAAGTTTCAGCATCTCTACACTCTGTTTGAATTATGATGCTATTACTATTCTCTTGGTTTTGTATTGTGCACTAATTAATACAAACAGTAACATTATGCTCTTAGTTTCTTATATGAAGTCTAGAAGCTGAAGAATTACCTTCTCAATTTCTGGTTTTGATTTCTTAATCTGGGCCTTAGCAGAAGAAAGAGGTGCGGCATAATCTCGTCCTTTGTTATTCCTGATCTTCTTCTCCATAGCACTTAACTCCGCTTCCTTCTTCTTCAACTCTCCTTCTAATTGAGATATCTGTTTCTTCATACATTCTTTCTCCACTTGTTCTTTGTGCAAACTTTGTTTTGTTTCATTGTGCTGCACCTTAAAGATTTCCACTTCTGACAGTAGGGTGCTGAGCACCATCTCCTCATCATTTGTTGTTTGTGCATCTATCCTTACCATCTCAGCTGTGTTCTTTTTTAGCTTGGATTTAGACAATGTGCACTCCTCTGCCAACAATGTTTTAATCTGAGATCTAAGCAACTGAATTTGCTTTGAAAATGCAGCCTCCTTTTCATCCCTTTGCCTTTTTGCTTCTTCAAGTTGTTTGGATTTAACTTCTAATTCATGTGACATGTGTTCCATTGCTTTTCCTTTTGAATCTATCTGCTTCAATAGCTCTTGCTGTTTCAATTCGTGCTGATCTGAAATTAGCCTGAGCTCTTGGTTGCATTTCTGGAGCATTTCTTCTATAAGTCTGTTCTTCTGCCGCAATTCATCAGCTTCAGCAGCTGCTTTGTCATTCATCTTTTCATTCTCCTCAACTTTGGCCGCCATTTCAACAGAAAGCAATCTATATTCCTCCTGAAACCGCTCTGAAGCAACAGCATTATTGTGTCTTGTCTTTTTCAAGGCCTCTTCGGCTTGGCTGGCTCGTTCTTCCTGCTCAGCTTTCGCACGTTGGATAGCACGCATATCGTCTTCAAATTTCTCTTCCTGCATTTTCAGTTCTTTCTCCAAAGACTTAACTTCATTTTCAAGTTCCTTGATGTAGACCAATGATGTTGAATGTTCATCTTCCAGCATCTTTATCCTTTCTTCTAGTCTTTCTACTTGTGATTCGAGGAGTTGTATTGTAGCCAAAGAAGCTGAATGTTCATTTTGTAACTTAAGGTGCTGAACTTCATCTTGCTTCAATCTCAAAGTGATATCAACATTTTCCTTCTTAAGAAGGTCATACTCCAAAGTGAGCTCTTTTATATGCTCGTTTAGCTCTTCATTTTGCTTGCAGTACATGTTTATTTCGCCATTCTGATCTTCAATTTTCTGCCTCAAGAAATCTAATTCTCTAGCATGACCACGCTGACTAGTACTGTTTTGGGATTTCACATTGGTAGAAAGATCTGACATTTCCTTATTCTTTTGTTCCAGCATTGCTTCAAGGTCTGTCACAGCCAAAAGTAGTTCCGAGTTTGAGCTCTGTGTCTTGTGCAGTTGCAACTGAAGATTGGCACTCGTTTCTTTCTCATAAACAAGCTCTTCCTTAACTGCCTCTAACTGAATCCTAGTATCTTCAATCTCAGACTTCAAGGCTCTTGAAGCTTTGCTCTCATCATTGTAACTCTGCTGGGACTGGAGCTTCTCATACTTAAGTTTGAACACATCTCTCTCCTCTCTGAGACTGATAATTTGTCTCGACAGATTTTGTCCCCGAGTGCTTTCTTTTTCTATCTGCTTTCGAAGCGATTGTAACTCTAAGTCTGATACTTCAGCTTGCCGCTTTAGAGAAGTGATTTCACTTTTGAGCTTTTCAATGGTGTTATCCGAATGTCCTTGGAATCTTGGAAGACTATCTTCAAGGCTGTTTAAACTTCCATCTGATCCTGAACCAAGAGACCAGTTTGTGTTAGACCTCTTGTGCACTTGGTTCTCGGTGGCCTCACCAGTTCCTTTTGATGATGGCAGTGATGTATTTCTGAAACTATAAGGATCCTCCCATGAAGCTACCCCAGGACTAATGCCGTTAGATGCATTTTGTTCAGAATATCCAGATCTGGTCTTGGCCATGTTCCCATTCTATAAGATAACAACAAAGGTAACATGACTATAACTGTATAAATTGTATCATTTCATTTCATTAACTTATCCGCTTAAGAAGTTCATGTTAAATGCATAAAAGAAAAAGAAAAAAATCACAATAAGGAAAATTTCAAATTAGTGCAAAATTGTCATCCATATAAAGGAATCTTATGGACCTTACTTCTTCAACATTATAACTTTCTTCTGTACTGCCAAAGCTCAGTTGGTGTCTCAAGGTTGTGTCATTATAAAGTTCTTCAGCTCCATTATCTTCTCCAATTCTGGAATTAAGGTATATAAGGCATGTGGTTGTAACTTGTAAGCAATTATGGGAACAGAAAGAAAAGCAAGAAGAAGAATATGGAAATTTACAAAGGTTAAATGTAAAAGGATATTCATTTTCACCTTTCAGCAGTATATCCTTCCACATTCTGAATTGTCACCTGTCTCAACAATTCTTATGTGAGTAAATTATGAATGGTCTTTGTAATCTGATGGTAATTAAGTAGTTTAAGACATGAAAGGAAACAAAAGCTCCTAGAAAGCTCAGATTCTTACGGCACAAGAACATCAAGAGATGAATAATATGACACAAGAAGCAAGATAGGAAGGGGGACAAGAGGGTACTAACATGTAACACTACACCGGAATTGGCGAATTTTAAGGGTAGAGAGACAGTCATTGGCTCAGCTTCTGCTACAAAATCAGCAAAATCAATTGAGGCTTCCCCAAGAAAGCCAGATTTTGAAGATCCCTGCAACAAGAAGCCATAAAGAATTAAGCAAGAACATTCTAATCAGGTAAAAAGGGAAGTGTTAAATTTTCTTAGGTACAACCACCTACAGTGGAAACAATGAAATGGTAGATTTTCTCATGGATTTTTCCTGATTTAGCATCCCTAACAAGTTTAACTGATTCAAAAACTGGATTCTCCCATATGCAGGCCCCATCTTGAACTTCAGTTTTCTCCAGTTTCACAGTTGGTTTCCCAACATCATCTGGAACCAAAGATACCATCAGTGCAGACTTCTTCATCTTTGGCACCTAATCAATAACACAAAAACAGATTCAGATTCTTCACATTTGTTTACAATTACACACAATACACAACATTCCCCTCAATACACAGAATCCACTATGTGATACAGTATAAATTTCAAATTTCAAATCTTGTTGGCAATATGATACAGTTATGACAGATAGGCCAAACCCCATTTTCAGATTTAGTACCATGAGAATAAAGAAAGTCCTTGTCTTTTTTTTTTCTTCTTACCTGAGTTGCCTGAAATTCGAGTTTGAACACAGCTTTGATCTTGTTCTTCTTGCTCCATGACTTGAACATCTTGTCAGGCTGATAGTTGTTACGGAGTTGCAGTAATTGTAGATGCAGGACAAGACAAGAATCTTAGAAGCTGCACCTCATTGGTCACTAATATAATTATTTGGTGACAGATCTCTCGAGTTTGATGAGTGGTGGCAATGGAAATGGAGGGAGGAAGTAAGAGAATGTTGAGAATGAGAAAGAGAGAGTAGTGCTTGTTAAGAAGTCCTTTCTTGCTTACTTGGTTGGCTGGCCTCTAAGATACTGAACTTGCATCATTAGCAAACTACAAAAAAAAGAGCATTCAAGAAAGTAAATTTGGTATTAGAAGCTTCTCACCTTGACTTACATGAAGTGAGCAAATTCAAAATGACAAGACTGACCCGGATTCATGCAATTCTCTATTGACTCTTAATCACACCAAGATTCCAACATGTTATAAAATACAATACAGTCAATACTAGATGAAAATAGTTAAAAACAAACTTAATATTATTTTTAAAAAAAGTGACCAAGTTGTAACGTTTGGAATGGGGGTAGAAGGATGAAGATTTATGTTGACCAAAGGAGCTTGGAAAGGGTTAAGTAAAGAGGGAGAGGAATGTCAATGTGCATGTCCATGTGCATGTGTTTGTGTGCTGTCTCTGATAAGCATCAATCAACCCACCAGAAACATAAATGAAGTGCCTTTCTTGCTGCAAGGACACTGTGCCAAAAGTTTATTCACAAAATGAGTTGTAAATGCCAAACCTTTCGTCTAGGGCTGTGAAACGTGCTAGTCTGGTTCATTTAGATTCGGTTAAATCTGTAGATTAAATTGGTTGGCCCGTTCGTTTCATTTGCGAGCCATAATTTTTCAGTCCGAACTATTTATGATCAGTCTGATGGGTTAAACGGGCCAGTCCGTTTATCCTTTTATTTTATTTTTTGAAAATATTTTGATAAAAATGATTACTTTTAAGTAAAAAATCTTTAAAAAATAATATTTTTTTAGTTAGTGGGTTAGGTTTTCAAGTCGGATCGGGAGAAATATTAGCTAAAAGTGCTATTTTTTTTTTGAAAAAAATGTAAAAAAAAAATAAACGGACCACTCATTTAGTCCGCGAGCCAGCCCGTTTAACCCGTCATTTTTTTCGGGTTAATCGGGTTCAGCCCATTTAATCCGAAATTAAAACGAACTTAATTTTAGAGGCAAAACCCACTTATTTAAATAGATAAACGAGTTAGTCCTATAAATTTAGCCCATTTTGACGCCCTACTTTCGTCCCCACCAATCTTCACCCTTCTTATCTCTAGCAAAATCAATTTTATTAGAAGATAAGATTTTAAATTTTTTAATCATATTAAATACAGGTAATTTTATTTATAATTTGTAGCATTTCAAGCTAGGCATTTGTGTGCACAACACAGATTCAGCACATGCCATTGTCGGCGGCCAAACAGGCCTTAAGCATATTTAGCAATATTTAAATGCTCTCTCTTAAGTTTATCTAATTAATAAGCAATTAACACATCAACGTACCATGAGGTGGAAACACTCCAATAAGAAACTTTTCCAACATTATTTGATATACATCATTATCATGTGAAATAGAAAAAGAAAAAAAAACTATTTAATATATTTAATGTATACTTTTTTTTTATAAAACAAGTTTGTGACCGACATTTTTTTGGGTTGCATAAAAACTGAGCTTCCCAAATGTGTTGTGTTACGTACGAAATTGTGGTTGTGACTTTGTATCGTGTGAAGTACTAAGCTTAAGCTATATATTATTTAGCTATCAAATTCAGCAAATGTTATATATTGGATCACATGCAAAGAACACAAGATTTGAATAAGAAGAAACGTGCATTGTCCAATGTCCACGTAGCTCCATTCAAATTCCATAGCCATGCTTATACGGATCCATACATTAATCATACACTCACAATTTTGGTGTTATATAGTTAGTAGCTGTTGTGTGCTTTCTTTTAATGCTTTAATTTAATTTCCAACACTGCCCTTCCATTTAAGATATCACTGTCAAACTTCGTGTACCCCTTTAAGTTATCCACTAACCAAATTCAAGAGCCACTTTCACTTTAATTTACTAAAAAATAATAAATTATGTATATTTTTCAATCTTCAACCTGTAATTTATATGGTTTATCTGTCCATAGCATTATGTTATTCGGATTCCCTTTCTCCCCACCACACTCACCGCACTGAGGGATACAAGTCTACAACTTTTTCTTCCTTTGTGCCAGAGTAATTAAAAAGTTGATTTACCTTTTCAAAAGCTGATACCAAATCATTCATTACCAATCACGGTGTGGAAAAGTCATCAATTAGTAGTTAAGTGCTTGGACTCGTATCGGTTTAGCACTTCCACTGCCCTAAACAAACGTTCATTTAACATTACATTAATTTCATGAAATAATAATGAAATGAGTATTGGAGAATATTGTGACGTATATCAATTACCAAATGGAAAAGTACGAGCAGTTAATGTATGTTTTATAGTATAACGGGTTAAATTGAAATTAGAATTAAATTAGAAGCAATTAATTAATTTTGAGTAGCTTTTAATTTAAAATTTGAATTAAATCATATTTCTGTTAATTATGAAAATTAATTAATTTTGAGTAATTATGGCAATTAATTAATTTTGAGTAGTTTTTCATTTAAAATTTGAATCAAATCATGATTTCCGTCAGAATTAAATTAGGATTATCTCCCTCTCTCAATACGGTATAAACTCTTCTCTCACCCTCTCCTCAAAACAAAAACTGGTACAGTTACCAGTTGCTGTCGGACATTGCGCTGACACTCTTCCGACTGGCGTCGTCGTCCACACAGGCCACCGCACGTAGGGAGGACGCGCATATTGTGTGAGTCGAGCTCGCAACACCGCAGCAACCCGGACGTCTAGCGCCTCCATTACAGCCGGTTTGTGCCTTTTTCCTGTCGCTGGATGTTCACTTTCTCTGTGAACGTGGATGGTTATTCTTAGGTGTTTAGTTGTAGACGATGATTGCTAGTTATGATTTATACACGTTCACATTGGATGTTCATTTTTGTATGATTTTGGATGTTTACTTTTTCAGTTTTCGTGGATGTTTATTCTTCGAGTAATTCAACAAGACCCAGGCAGCAACACTGGGATGATGCGAGCGCGGAAGAAAGGGGTTTTTCTGCGAAACAAACAATGGAATTTTTTGGAGGGTAGGTAATGGTGGATGATGAAGGGTTAATGTGAAAGAATTTAGAGTAAATTGGGGGTAGAAATCACAAAAAACAACTAGAAATTTAGAATAACAATGTTTAATTTATATTATTAATACATATTGAGCCAAATAAACAGCTCATTGTACATATTATATAGATACCTCATTGTCTCCCTAACGGGACTCTTATCAAATATAATTGAACTTTGTACATGTACTAAGCTAATTCAATAATGTAGATTTGAAATATTAGAGATATCATTAATGATATACCAAAATTCAACCAGCTGATATAACAAATTTGTTCCATCAATTTTACATATCAACAGTGAGAGAATCTTAAGAAGACACTAAAGTATTGGTGGATCTTTGAATCATCGGAGTTATTATGTGCATTTGATTTTATTATTTTCATCTAATATACCTACGAGACCGGTAGGTATGTATACCCTTTTTAATGTAGTCTTTTAAGCCACATTTATATCCAGATTGAAATTGCCAAAGGGATAAATAATGCTGCGCTCTATTTTCAAATTTATACATCTCCAAATTTAAATTCAGTCATTCAATTATCAACAAAAACAAGTTCAAGCCAACCTTCAAGAATGTCAATTCATTGGTCTAGTTGACCATCCAATATATTTGTGCTTATTCAATCAAAATAAAATAGCTATTTAGGTGAGAAAATTTTCATGTGAAGATGATAATTATTAACTAAGAATTAAGATGTGAATATATGCTTTGTTAAATAATTTTATAAAACATGTTAAACTATCAAATAATTTTCAATTATTATTTTCATGTAGTAGTTGACAAACAAAATTTCAGAGAAAAAGTTGACAAAAAATGTAAGATTTTGTACTAAGGTTAAGCAGTTCATAACAAATCAGGATTAAGCCATTAATTGCTTCATTTTGATCCAACATAGTGGTTGCCAATAGTTTTATCTTTTATGCATGCCAACGTAATAATATCTCTAGAATATGACATTATTGTTATCGATTGCGACACTAAATCATTTTTTTTGGATTGCAAAATACATAATATTCAAAACAGAGTGCTCGCATACCCAGCCCAAAATATAAAGCCCAAATTTTGTAGGCTTAGTTGTTTTATGTCCATAAAAAGAGGTTTTATTCACCAAAAAAAAAGGGCGAACGTCACTGCTTATTTCAGCGGTACAGGTACAGGCATCCAGCTGCATTTTGTTGCTTTCAGCGTCTAAATTCATCCATCAACCACTGCCAACAAAAAAAATTTTTTATTAAATACATTGAAAATGGCCCCCCATGTTTATAAATAATAAAATATATTTCATATAATCATAATTATTTACTCTTTTTCTAACACCTACCTGTAATTGTAGCCATTGCGATGATGTGATGTGTAATATAAATAAGGACATAATTGAATTAAAAGTTAAATTTTTTCCAATATTATAACTGATAAGCTTATCTATATTGAAATTCCCCGCATCTACATTTTAGTGGATTTTTCTTCTGATATGAAAAAACAGAAGAAAAATGAAGTAGATTTATTTCGAATGAGAAAGAGCAACGTGGCGAGCATCTAGCCAGGATGTGAATCGGACGGTGGAGAATGGAGTCATAATGAGTTAACAAGCTACAAGTACTAGTGAGCTGCTCTTTATTCGTGTTTGACCCGTTGGTTGTTGAGTCGCAGAGAGACAGTTAAGCGTTTCGATGGCGTTGGGCGTAACCGCCGTTCCCTTCACATACGTCGTTCACGTCCTTGGTCTGGTTGCCATCATCTTCGTCCTCGTCTGGAACATTCACTTCAGGGGTGGCTTGGCCTGGGACGCCGATAACAAGAACCTCATCTTCAATGTATCTCTCTCACTCTCTCTCTCTTTGCTACATTTTACGATATTCAGTATCTGTTTCTTCATTTTACCCCAATTCTTGGAGATTCAATTTCATGGTAAGTGAAATGTAAGGTTAGGTTAGGTTCTTTCTACACATTTCTCTATAATCAAAGTTTGGAGTATCAAATATCAAACCATAGAAATGTAAGCACCACTCATCTTATATTATATAGCTATAATCACAACATATATCATAATTTTTGCTACTTTCTTACAATTCCAATTGTTGTATCATGTATGTATATATAAAAGTGACTGATTGAATTGAATTTTTTTTTTTTCCTTTTTATATGACACCATGTCATTGAGTCTCTGTGAAAGTATTAACACTATTGCAACTTTCCTTTATTATTTTTTTCCTTGAACGGGTCGTATGTATCTGGTGTGATATAATATTTCACATCTCAAGGAGCCTGCTGCAACTTGTGATTAATTAATTGAGCACTGCTTTTTATATATTTAAAAGTTATTCATACTAGATTAGAATAAAATCCCCCTTTTTTGTCTCTTAATTTTTAAAGGCAGAAGTTCTGCTTTTCTTTATTGCTATCGTGTGCTGGCTGAATTAGCTATTGTATTGGAGAACCAATATGATTGTCATGTTAATTATCAGCAAAATTTCTTCTAATTCTGCTTGTTGGACCATTGACGATTGAACAAGAGGGACTTGGATAATTGCAATAGTAAATTGGACCCAAGTGTTTTGGCCCTGTTTGGTTGAACAAGTCAGAGGAATTCCCCTTAAAGTCTAAAACTGTGTTTCTGTATTTTAGCATGATGGGTGGGTCTCATGTTATTAGATCAATAGATGTTATTATCATTTATTTATTTTTATTATTTAATAATAAGATTATAAGCTCCTTTTTTGTACCTACCCTCTTTGAGCTAGAGAATAGACATGCATGCTTATCTGTTTGGTATTTGAGTGGGGAAAAGAACTTTCACGTGCTTGGTTTCATGTGGTGCAAATTCAACCACACATGGACAAATGGTACTCTCAGGACTTTTGTTCCTGTTCTTAGCTGTTTGTAATTTCTTTCTAGTTGTTATCATTAGCTCTAAAAATGATCATGATTCCTCTGAACATATAGAGTGTGAAAAAGTTGCTTATTTATTGGAAAATTTTATTTATTACAATATATTAGTGACTATCATTGTAAAACTATGTGTAAAGTATATACAGTTGACTTGTGCCATCTATTTTTGTCAAGTCTTACTTATCTTTTTACTTTATACAGCTCCATCCTGTTCTTATGATACTTGGCTTGATATTTCTTGGTGGTGAAGGTAATCAAACTAATTTCACAAGTTACTGGTTTAGGTCAATGTTATTTCCTTTTTATTTTTTTAACCCTATTAAGTGTTTTTTTTTTTTCACTAATTTTGCCTAATTTGAACAATTTGCAGCTATCATAAGTTACAAATCTCTTCCTTTGAAGAAGGAAGTGAAGAAAGTGATACACCTTACTCTCCATGCAATTGCATTAGCACTTGGAATATTTGGAATCTGTGCTGCTTTCAAGAATCATAATGAAAGTGGGATTGCCAATCTCTACAGCTTGCATTCATGGCTTGGAATTGCAGTTATTTCCCTCTATGGCATTCAGGTAAACCATTCAATAAGGCTGAAACATCGACATGTACTTGCATGCTTCTGGAACATATTCAATAGTATAATTAGTATTATAGTATATAGTATTCTCTGAAAGCTGGAAATGTTTTTGTTTGCGTTTATGGTTCATGTCCCTGTTGGCTCTGCTATTTCAAACTAAGAATTGAATATTTCTATTTTGTGATCTGCAGTGGCTATATGGGTTTGTGATCTTCTTCTTCCCTGGTGGAACTCCGGCCATTAGACGCGAATCACTACCTTGGCATGTTCTATTTGGACTATTCGTGTATGTATTGGCTATTGGCACTGCTTCTCTTGGGTTTTTGGAGAAACTCACTTTCTTGGAGAACTCAGGATTGGCAAAATATGGCTCTGAGGCATTACTTGTCAACTTCACTGCTGTGATCACAATCTTATTTGGTGCTTTTGTTGTATTATCTGCTTTATCTGATGCTCCACCTGCAGAAGATGACTATGCACCCATTTAGATTTGTCTTCCACCTCATATTTTTTTTTTTGTTATCAGTGTGTGCTGGGATTGGGAAAAAGGAAATAATATCTATTTGTATTATGGACATAGCTTGTAATTAATCCTCAATGTTGTGCTCTACGTCATGAAAAATCAGTCTACCTTGTAATTTTTTTAGTTTATTTTCACTCCTTGCTGATTTGTAAGTGAAAATATCAAATTGTGGACATATATTCCATGTATTAGATGTACCAAAGAATATTCAATGTATTAGAGAAGAGTAGTGCTAGGGAGCCAATGGCCTAAGTGTACAATATGTACAATGGGCTAAATCTTTGGTTTATGAATTAAATGAACATCACTTATACTATGCAGAATAACCATCCAGATACCAAGGATAACCATCCGGATACCAGGGATAATAAACATCTCATGTTATAAAAAATTAATTTTGGGTTCACCAAGGTTCGAACTCTTGACCTTCCGCATCTGGAACTCTTATACCATGTCCTGAAACCACTCATCCCAAAAGCGTAACCTGACAGGATAACGTAACACTAATAATGATATCTCTAATACTTTCTAAACCTTCATTGTACACATTGTACGCTTAGGCCATTGGCTCCCTAGACTTTCTCATTAGAGAATTAGTGTGTTGATAGAATATTGGTTCCATAAAATAGCCTTAATAATGGCAAGCCATAAGAGTTATTTAATTATGCGTATAGCTAATAGTTATTTATTAATCATAATTAAATAAAATATTATTTTGATAAAAATAAGAGCATTCTTTTAGGACTGGGCTATTGTGTTACATAGAAACAAATACCATGAATCAACCCCAATATAATTTGGAAAAAAACTTTACATAAATGGGTTACATATCAACACGGACCAACTATATCAATTTTTTTTCTTCAAACTCTATATTTCGTTGCATGGCCCATTCAATAGAGGCCCTAACTTATAGAAATAAATCAATAATTCAATACTTCAAGGAACCACTGAAATAAAGACGTTAAAAATATAAAGATATTTTTTAATAATTAAAATTTAACATATATAATCGATTAAATTGTGTTATTTTTGTCAAAATTAGACTAGACAAATTAATTTGACCGAAAAATGGTGAATCAAATCTGAGTGACTCCCATATTTCAATTCCCTGGTCATGATATGAGAAATAAACTATGGCTTTGCCAGTTTGGGAGGTCACAACTTTGCCTTCCTTGTAAGATTTGAGATGTACATCATCCTAAGTCACTACCTCATGCTTTCACGTTCAAGTTCCTATTATGTTGTTTATTTTATAAACAACCATTTGAGTTAATGATAAAGACAAATGCATTACCACCTTAATGGTATACTTGCTCAGTTGCTCATTATCACTAAACTCCACCTTTTAATACGAACTTTTAAGAGCATAATCACCGAGGCTTTGAAATTCCATAACAAAATATCCAATTTGGAAGACTGGTTTAATGTTGTACTATAAAGAGCGTCATTGCTTCTAATAATGGCATTACTTTTCTTGAGCACGAAACCATTACTCATAAAGTGGTTGCAACAAGTATGGCCTTAAATTTAATTAAGGTAATCATCATATAAATTTTGAATTGATATGGTGATATGAATTTAAGCAACAGTGGTATCTCCCTAGTCCCTATCATTCTCCACATACCCACCACACCCACCAAGCTAAGTTAGTTAAAAGTTACCTTCCTCCAACCATAACCAACCTTGTCCCTCAATACTCTTTCTATTATATCTCATATCAGAATCCTGAATCTCTTCTTGTTATAGCTTTCTGCATAATAAGATATAATTAAAAGATGACAGAAGAGGAGCAACCCAATAAGGTGGACGAGGAGAAATCTGTAATTCCACAACTACCTCCTACAGATAACAAGCATGATGATGAATCCAAAGCTCTTGCCATAGTTGAGAGTATAGCACTACTACCTCTTCATCTTGTTTTATAAGTTAACTTTTAGTAGCAATTTAGCAATTAGCATTCTTTACTGGCAGAGACTGAGGAAGGTGCTGAAGAGAAACCCTCTGAGGGATCTATCAACAGAGGTATGTGGATGAATCTCGAATTCCATTTTTATGTGGATTTCTTTTCATATATGCTGAGATTGTATTCAGATGCTGTGCTTGCAAGAGTTGCAACAGAGAAGAGGATGTCATTGATCAAAGCCTGGGAAGAAAGTGAGAAATCAAGAGCAGAGAACAAGTAAGAACTAAAGATATGTCATTCTTCATATTAATTAACAAGCTATTTATTGCTGATTTTGGATCAATTTGTTTCGCAGAACTCAGAAGAAGCTTTCATGCATTTCATCATGGGAGAAGAGTAAAATAGCTTCCACGGAGGCTGAACTGAAAAAGATTCATGTAAGCATGTATTTCATTTCATTAGTTACTATAACACTGTATAGTTGCCACTTCCAAGCCAACATTTGATTTGATTTGTCATCTCAAAATATTAACGATGACTTTTGGGATGTATTTGAGTAGCAACAACTGGAGAAGAAAAAGGCAGAACATGCAGAGAAATTGAGAAACAAGATAGCAGCAATTCACAGGGAAGCTGAAGAGAAGAGGGCATTCACTGAGGCCAAGAAAGGGGAAGATATCCTCAAGGCAGAGGAGACAGCTGCAAAGTATAGAGCAACTGAAACAGCTCCAAAGAAAATCTTTGGTTGTTTCTAACTCTACAATCTTCCAAGCTTGATTCAAATGTTAGTATGTGTGTGTTCTGGGCTGATTTTTTAGCTCATGTATTTATTGTGATGTGGGCATAGTGATATGTTGACGTGTATATAACATTACTTTGTCAATAAAGAAATTGAATAATTTAATTTGGAGAAGTTTCTTGTAGCATTAGGTCACACATACCCAACTTGGTTCTGGTAGTGCTGCTATTGACAAATGGATTTAGCAACAACCAATTGAAAAGTACTTCTAAAATCAAATGTGAAGAGGATTAAAATTAAATCATTTTGTTCTTAGTTTCCTGCATAACTGTCATAATGTCTCAGCAACCATAGCAGAAAGTTTAACCTTTTTGTTTGATGATATGAAGCTCAAGTTGCAGTAATTGCTAGTTATTGGCATGTCAAAAAATTCTCAAGGGACCAATCACGAACATGAACAATATCATTAACTATTAAATATATTAATGTTGTAGTTTAACTAGAACTCTAGCAAGTAGTAACTATTCCTCTATCCACCCCTTTTACCTCACTAAACCATACAGCATTATAATAACTAACAAAAACAAACATGGACCAGTTTCTAACTACTTAAATGGTGGCTGCATTTACAAAAGTACCAAGATATCAATAAGGGAAACAAAAATTTCCTATCATAATATATATAGTTAGAAACATCTTAGTCACATCTATCATCCTCCTCATCATCATCATCAGGAGGGTTCAGGAAACTGTCAGTGTGGTCCAAGAATTCTATATCTTCATCAGGCATATCCAGATATTGTTTGAATGCAGAATCAGAAGTATCAAGGTACTCATAGTTGCCGGAATCTGATCCACCTGTGTCATATTCAAGCTTTGGTTTGCAGCTACTTATTTGTTCTTGAACAGTGTTTTTCAAATGCAACGAGGCATCTGAACATGACTCCAATTTTGATGATGATGATGGTGTTGAAGCCTGTGAGACAAGGATGAATTGTTCAATGAGGATTCCATTGACAACCTTGCCTCAGCCTCAACTCTAGCACTTTCCCATTGTACCATGTGCCGAGTCGAAGGAGATTCCGACTTGACAATCCCTGCATGAGGGCTGAGACAAGGTTGTTTAGTCCCTCCGGAGTGGTGATGAAGATTCTTCTTTAGATGGGTGTTCCAATAGTTCTTGATCTCATTGTCTGTTCTTCCTGGCAGTTGAGAAGCTATAGCAGCCCACCTAATAGAATAGAATACAATACACTTGTTACATACATGTGTAAATTTAATACTTGAAGTACAAACAAAGGCATTAAACAGATCATATTTTACTCTAGGAATTGGACAAGAGAGTATGTATAACTAATTAATATACCTGTTGCCAAGCAAGGCATGAAGTTGAATGATATTAGTCTCTTCTTCAGAAGTAAATGGGCCACGCTTAATGCCAGGTCTTAGATAATTAATCCACCTCAGCCTACAACTTTTTCCACATCGCTGTAGTCCTACTTGCAACCAACTTTGATGATAAGAAAAAAATGTACCATAAAATTGACAATGACAGATTAAACAGTAGAGATATGCAGATATTTGGATTTCCACATCTTGTTAAGCATACATTAATTAATTAAGTTCATCTCAGTGAGTTATTCCAACATCTTTCTTTCAAAACAAAGTAGTGTGTTGTAAGAGGAAATTGGGAGTAACACATGAAAAAGCAACAATCAGGTTTTGTTTCTTCATTAGGAAAAGAGCACAACATTGTGATTGGAGCTTCTTCAAGAACAATCTGGGAGCATTTGAAAAAGTAGAAACTGCAGTAGTAAGAAGACAGTACAGAAGTTTGCAAGGTCTAGTTATGTAGCTTCAAAAGCTGCTAGAAAGTAAGAAAGAGAAAGAGAAGAGTTGAAGCTGTACCTGCATGTTTGGGGAGAGTGCGCCAACTTCCTTCTCCATGCTTCTTGATATGCTCAACTAAAGCCTCATCTTCTTCAGGTGTCCAAGATCCCCTCTTCACTCCATGTTTGTCACAACAAGGTGCTTTTCCCATCTCCACAAAAAATCATAAACTCAAACTCATGCCCATGCAACAACACCACTTTTCTAGCTCCCTTTTAGTTGTGTTTTTATCAAACAGGAGTGAGTGAGAAGCTTCTCAAGTTCTACACATCAAACTAGCTTTTATCTCTCTGTGGGATAAAGAGAAGAAGGAGTGTTGCAAGAGAGGGTCATAATTCATACGTGGAAAGCTTACAACTTTTTTTTATTTTCTTTATTCAAAACATTCTATTTTTGGATCATTAAAGAGTACTTTTCATGGGCCTTAGGAAAGCTCTAAAATTTTGTATTGAAGAGTTAAAAGTTTTAATTTTCCAAAGTAATAAATGCATGAGTAACTTCATTTTCCTTACGCATCCAGTTACTTAGTTATAAAGATGAATGTATGAACAGCATAGCATCACATTGAATGCATGGCAATGAGGTGTGGTTTTTGAAGGACAGCAATAAAAAGCAAGAAGATACACATCACAAGAATGTGAAATGAAGATTGAAGAGTGATTGATTGATTGATTGGAGTGTTGAGAAATAAATAGCACTCTCCCCAAAGACACAGCCAGCATTAATTGACAGTAAAATAAAAGGGGTCTCAAGACTCAAGACTCAGTGTGTAAAACCAAGTTACCGTAATATGCTTGGTTTGATTTGAACTTGAAGGGTCCCTTCTCTTCCTGCTACACTTGAATGGAGAAGCAAGACTTCTAAGGAGGCACTGACAGCCAGAAAAGACCACACATAGCCAGAAAAGACTTCTAAGGTGTTATTGAGGACCTGCATTTATTACCCCTCCATCTCAGTCAAACCTTCATTCATTTGCTTTTTATCATTACATTACGTAACATGAGATTATTAGCTTGAAAAAACAATTATATAAGGATTTATCTTATCTTTGATTTTTATAATAATAAATCTCTTGCCACCCTCATTGTCTTTCTCTCTATCCATAATGGTTCTTACTTCCTTTAATGGACACACTTGGAATAACTTATTTTCTAAGTTCCCTAGCTACTTTCATGTTTCCTACATCTCACATTATAAATTCTATCTAACTTGTTGAAATTCACTTTATATTAGAAGGAAATTGTAAGAGACAGGTTTCATTTAATTCCAGTTCCTAAGAGATGGTTAAGATAACTATAGTTGGAAGGGCAAGGGATGGGTTACCCCTAGCACAAAGAGTGAGATATATGAATGAAGAGAATTGCTATGTTTCATGTTACAGGCAACAAGCTGAATTCATTCTCCAAGAAATTTCAAGAGGGGCTTTCATGGCTTCCAAGTTCACAATTCCAGTAGATCATTGCTCCTTCAAGTATCCTTCATCCAATATATACATACTTTACTTTTATTTTATTTTCTTTCAAATTCAGTTTTAGTTCTCCTATTGCTGAAGTTGTTCTCATTCTTCCTTCACTTTTTTGTTATGCCAATGCCATGATCATATTCTTTAACTACTTGTCCTTTAGACTTTATAACATAACATATTAAGAGAAATATGAGGGAATTTTGTTAATTTTTGTTAAGTCTATTAAAATTTCACAATCACACATAGATCATAGAGTCATAACAAAAACTTGTCCTTTTCTTTCCCCTGATTTGTATTTGTATAAAGTAGTATGTAGTACAAAAAAAGTTGACTAGTTATTCTACTGTTTTGGTATATTAAGTTGCTTGGTGGAGAATGGAGTTGTTTTCATTGTGTTATGTGACTCTTCATACCCAAGAAAACTGGCTTTCCATTACCTACAAGATCTACAAAAGGAGTTTGACAAGTTTAATAAAACTCTCATAGACAATATCACAAGGCCATACACCTTTGTCAAATTCGGTAATTTCCCTCAATCATTACATTAGTCTGCTACAAGGATATAACTGTCAAGCACTTGCTATTTCTTAAGGGAGAAACTGAATAAAATTATTTACTTAAAAGGAGTAATAAATATTACAAATTTTAATTTTATAAGAGCTTGTAGTGTTTTTTATTTCCTTCCTCTTATTACAACTTAGTTTGAAATTTTTGTCCATCATATTTTCCTTGCCAAACCAATCACAATTTCTTTGGCAGATGGTATAATTGCTAACTTTAGCAGACAATATATTGACACAAGAACTCAGGCCAACCTATCAAAACTCAATGCTAACAGGAAACAAGATTTAGATATTATTACTGAAGACATGTCCAATATCTTAGAAAGGAGGAGAAATTCAGGTGATAAGTGTAACAATTGTTTTTTTTTTATCTATCCCCAACTGTTAATATTGTTGCTTTTGTATGCTTATTAGCACAAAGAATCAAGAACAAAGTTAGAATCAACTTGAGAAATTATTAATTACACTTCTTTTATAAACATGGTAAGGTGAATATAAAGTGTGCACAAAAGAAAGATGTACATGTAACAATGTTCTTATACAATTTGTTTTGGTAACGTAGCAATAATTTTTATGACACTGACAGAAACATTGGAAAGGTCACAAGTCACTCCTCAACCTGCATCTTCAATATGGTGTTCATCATGCTTAGAGGTATAAGTTATAACACAATAATCTTGCAAGATTGTTAGGTGCTCATGGAAAATAAAATCTTAAAACACTTTTTTATGGTTGAACACATAATACATGTGACATAGGAGTACCTAAGAATTTATCTTAATGTTGTAGCCTTAAAAATAGGCTAAACATATATACTCTTAGTTTTCTTTACCCCATTTTCAAGGCAAGGAAAAAGAGATACTATAGTTAGCAGTTAAATGGTGAATTTTCATTCTTTTGGGACACAGGTAATTGCACTGAAATGGGTACCTATAATGATCACTGTTATCACTTCAATGACCCTTCTATGGGCTATTTTAGTCCTCACAGACGACTATATTGTTACAAGTTGGTGACAAGTCACCTCGGATCAAGTTTAAAGATGATGGTTTCATGTGATATAAATTCAATATTGGAATTTGGAAGGACTTAAATGTATGTTACAACCTGGATTTTGGAAAGAAATGATACTAGTATGTGGTCCACTACACTACATTTCCTTTCTCAGCAACTAACCAATGAAAATAAGAGAAAGTGAAAGAGGAAGAACAACCCTGATTTGTCATGGAGTTTCTGCATTCTAGACTTCTAGTTGAAAGTGATATCATTCATTTTAAATGAAGCATGCCGATGTATAAGTAATGTATGTGATTTTACTTCTAGGAATGTGAAGGCATAGCAAAAGAGTTTGAAAGCTATGCTCCTATCCTATGTATCCCCTATAATGTGCTGAATGAAACTTGTGCTAACATATTCAAATCTGAACTTCCTTCCAATTTATTGAAAGTCAATTGAACAAGTATCTTTTCCAAGGGAAACCTTTTACTGCATTCATGTCCATATCTATCACAATGACCTTGTAGCAAGCTGAAGGTTAATTGCCACCAAATCATTTGAAGGTTTCACATTTGATTTATATAGGTAGATTTTCATTAATATACCATTTATTACTTCATAACACATGACTATTAGCTCAGAAGCATTACTTTTCTTTCTTCTATGTTGATGAAACCATCATTATTCGAGTCTTGTTACTTATTAGCACTGTTTATTCTATAAGCCAATAAATTTGCATTTAGATTGTAATATTTCACATGTAAAGAGACAGAACTTAAATATCTGAATCAATCAATTCTCTTAATACAATGCAACACCAAACTCCTTTTTATATGGTTGTATTCTATTTTCTTTCTTCTCTCAGTGTGGAAAAACATGAACTATATATTCCTTTTACATTCCATTTTGAGCTGCCGTGGAAATAATGCTATTATCATAGATATACATCGTATCATTGCTCATGTTGAAATTGGCACTAAATTCAACCCCAGGTATACATTGGATGAATCCATTTTCCACCATTGTTGTTCCAAACTTAAGCTGTGAATTGAACATCTCTTCGGCTGAACTATGAGCTAGACTATTATTATGATAATCTCCTCCAAAGGGTCCTTGTGACATAGGGTCATGTACTGTAGCAGATTCTTGAAAAGACGAAATTTGACTGTCAAATCCATTCTTCAAAGCCAAAGATTCATCATATGAATTAGCAGAGTTGCCACCACATTGCACATGATCAAGTGTAAGCCACTCAGCAAATAGAAGTTTTGGTATGGGGGAGCTTTGACAAGCCTCATTGGTGAAGCTATAGGTATTTTGTTTGCCTTGTGTTGCAAGATTCTGGACAGCATGTGAAGAAGAATCCATGGTTTCTGAGCTTGAGGTAGCATACTGAACTTGTTCATTAGATTCCATTTCCTTAGCATTGGACATCACTCTCTTTTTCAAATATGAATGCCAATAGTTCTTTATCTCATTGTCAGTTCTTCCCGGCAAATTTTGTGCTATCTGAGACCACCTGCTCAATTTTAAGTTACTCTTGGTTATGATATGTGTGATAATAATTGGTTGGACTAAAGAGTAAGATAACTATAATTTAATAAATTGGAACTTGGTGTAGAAAAGTATTTTGTTATCCAAGCTTTAAAATGTGGCTGCCATGATCATGGTTTGACAATTGACACATCTATCAGTTTTTCAACTTCATTTTATTCTTTGTTTATATTATAGGGCCAGGGTCTAGTTTATAAAACAGAATTAAATACCTTTCCTTGCACCAATTAAAATACAATAATTAACATTTACTCCTTTGCTGACACGTCTGTATCAATATCTTAAATTGCTTCTTCAAATGTACAGGTAAATTGAAGATTTATTAATGACTTGGAAAACAAAAGATCAGAATATTTTTACTGTTTTACTTACTTGTTGCCTAGCATCTGGTGAAGGGTGAGGATTGTCTCCTCCTCTTGTTTGCTGAACAAGCCCCTCTTCAATCCTGGCCTTAGATAGTTAATCCACCTCAGTCTGCAACTTTTTCCATTCCTTTGTAAACCTGTATGCACATGTAATTGTTTCTTGATTACAAGGGAAGCTACAATTGATTCCAATCAGAAAAAGAAACTTAAATGCTAGAAAAGTCCATTGTGAGTTAACAAAAGTTGTTTAGTCATAGTTTCTTCTGAGGAGAAACTTTTCTTCAAGAAAACCAAAGTTGTTCCATACAGATAATAATAATGCAACATGATAATAAAGACCAACCTGCCTTAATAGGAACAGAACTCCAGCAGCCATGACCATGCTTTACAATGTGGTTTTTGAGCTTATTGTCCTCTTCAGGTGACCATAAACCCTTCTTGTATTTTGGTTTTGCTTTTTCCAGTGGCTGCAACCCCATCTTTTGATTTTCCTGATAGGGACTACAAGGAAGAATATTTGCCAATGACAAGGAAATAATGAATGACTAGTCTCGTATTTTTCATAACCTATAGATAGAAAAGCTTTGAAATAAGAAAATAGATGTATAATCCAAGAATCTCTGATTAAAAAAATAATTTTTGTGCTGCCCCATGAGTTGAAAACGTGCTCTTATACCATACTTGAATTCACCCTTTCAGACTTAAAATGTGCCAACTTGGAAAAGATGGTAGAAAACTAGAAATTTGGATCGTAATTATAAGGCATTACTACTATACCGTTTCGCTTATATTTCCAACTTCCAAGCATAAAAAAAGGTGGAAATTCGAGTGCATTGCTATCAACTCCATATGAAGTTAACTGTACCTGAGTTTCTACTATAAAAAAAGACTATCTGATCATCACATGCACCAAATTCCCAAACATTACATATAATTTATTTATTTATTTACTTTCCTTATACATATTACCGATACAACATTTTTATATATGCCAAATACTTACAAAAAGAAATAATATTCATAGACCCTATGATGAAAAACCTAAGTGGTATCTAATATCAGAGTCTTATTTTATGTGAAAAAGGCTTTGTCTAATATGTATGAAAATAGTCCTCATTGTTCACCTACAATATAAATTAATGTAACTTATGCAACTTTCGTTTTATTCTTTAGCCAGAGGTAGACTAAATAAGTGGCAGGTAATAATGATTAATGAGAATGGAACCAAGGAGGAGACTATTTGTTTATTTACAAATCATCATCTATAAAAAGAATATCAAAACTTGAGAATATATTTCAATATGCACCCCTATATAATAAAATATATTGTAAAATTGTATTACTTGTGCCAACCCTTATTACCAACCAACGACGTAACCATTCAAGTCAACAACTGTCTCGTGCCGACACATTCTCCATATAATCGCCTTGTATGGTCCATGAGCTGCATTTCTCAATTTCAAACAGGCAATAAATTTGAAAGAATGTCCTAATAAAAACAATGTTTAAAACATATAGAAGGAAAATTCTTCATAGTTTCCTCATTTTATATCACAGGCATGAAATTATTATGAGAAAATTAATGCAACTAAGGAATCAGGTTTTGTCCTGTTGAGTGGCTGATGTATGCAGTTGATGATGACATAAATGGGAGCAGGAGCCAATGCAGTTGTTGCACAAAGAAACAAATTCTACTATTTATCATAATCAAGATGACTAAACTAATGGTGAATGAATCACTAAACTCTAAAGCTGTATTTGCCTCAATCTGCATGATAAGAGAAAAGGTCAAAACTACTTTAAACTAGCATCTATTATTAGTAGGGGTGAGCACGGGTAGTGGGTATCTAATTACTCGTCCAAATGCGAACCGAACCAATTAAATTGGTTTTGAAACCAACAGGTAATCGGGTCCAACTCGAACCAAACCAATAACTTTTGTTAGTGATTGGTTTGGGTATCGGTTTTGGGAGTGTGGAACCCGAACCAACTCTCGAACCCGATCATATATTAATTAAATAAAAAAATAAAAAATATATATGGCTTTTCCATTAGACAATGATTATTCATTATTAATATGTTTGGATTTTAATGAGTTTAGTTTTTAATGTATTTGGTGTTTAACATGTTTGGATTATTTCTATTGATGTTACATGTTTATTGTACTTGTTGAATTTTTAAGATAAAAATTTGGTTTTTTTTTATGAATTTCAAAGTCATTGGGTACCCAATTACCCGAACCGAACCAATCCATTCTTAATCAGTTTGGTTTGGTTCGGGTACATTTACAAAAAAAATGCAAATTCGAACCAAACTAAACTAATTATATTTTGATCGGTTCGGTTCTAATTTTACCATAAACCCGAACCAAACCGACCCGTGTTCACCCCTAATTATTAGAACATAAATTACTAGTTGGCAAACCAACTTGGCTTGAACGAGTGATCAGCTCACTCGTTCATTGAAACAACTGTTAGGAGTTTGAATTCCGCTTTGTATATGCAACAACCATTAGCCAGCAGCAAATCCTTAAATGGAGTTCAGATCTTCGACGAATTAGTCCTTAATTTATTGGGCTGGCGGATATTGTGGACAACCAAAAAAATTACTAGTTGGCAATACATGCATGTCTATAACTTAATCAAGAGAATTGTGCAAGCTAAGAACGATGATGATGATGATAATATTTTATTTCTTTTTTCAAAAAAAAAAAAATCCTTAAGTGGAGTCCCATGAATCACCATGTATATCTTGAAGTTGGTAAGTGTCCAAAGCATAACAAGCCATTGACCAAGAAAAATGAATTGAATCCAACTTGGTTCACCAATGATAATATAAAGTGAGACAATTCAAATGCACAGCGTTTTCTGAAGAAATTCCTAAGGGCGTGCAGAGTATGTCTGTATTATATTATTCCGAATTTGATATATTATTTAATCAATAATTAATGAATTATTATTGCTGAGATCAACAAGCAATCACAATTATTGTTGACAATTGGACAATGTGGTTCATTAATATAAACTATAACAATGTTATTATTTTTTATATTTATATTATAGATACATAGAGAGTACAAAGGGATAAAAGATGTCACGCATGGTTGAATGTTGGCCTCCTCTAAGTAGCTATGAATTGATCATTTTGTCAAATGAGTAAGTAATAACATTGATGAGAAGGTAACTATGTAATAATCATTGTAGACTTCTCTAATTGCCCTCTCAATTATACTAATAAGATAATAACCTGAAGGAAGTCTAAACAAACATACATTAAATAGTAATCACAATAATTTGCAAGTCTAAACCTATTGTGATCTATTGAAGACTTGTAACCAAATTACCCAACAGAATTGAAGGCGTGAATAATTCAAAAGGCGTTTTTATATTGGAAAGCTTGAAGTTTATGGAATTGATATCTTCTTACTTATGCAAGGGTTGAAGAATTATGATCTGCCGATTATGTTTTTTCAAACAAATTAATTAGTATAAAGTTTCTTAGTTACTGAATGAATGAGAGTTTATTACTTCTCAAGATTTTTTAGATTTTTAGTTGAAGTTGCTTTTTACTTCATTGGGAGAGTATATTTAGAATGGTTAGAAATAATAATCAGATTCGATATTGCGTGTAAGAGAAGACTTGCTACATATTTTTATGCTCCCCTAACCTACTACATGTCTTCCCCATGATAATGTTTATTTGATCCTGTTTTGTGCCATTATTAACTGATATTATTTTATTCAAGCAATACTATATGTTATTCCATTCCATATATAAACCGGCTAGCCAATTGCAGCAAGCTCTCTGTTACAAATGAAACCAACTTTTGCCAATTCATTACTAACAGATAATATTGTTCTAAAATTGTACCCAAAGAAAAAACAAAAGAAAACGAAGTCTTTGTTTACTGGGAATTAAAAAGTCAGTAAAACCAAATATATGATGCGATGCCAGAATATGCTGCATCTACATTTGAATTTTGAATATATAAAATAAGGTAGTTGCTACTCTTTCTTCTAATTGTTATTATTAAACGAACATTAGGTCAATTTTTTTAGAGAAAAAAGGCAGTTACCCAATTCAAATTTTATTCGGAGTATGCATCATCGAATATTGAAAACTGATGCTACTTTATTTTGTTTTTTTGTTTAACATCTTGTTTATGTGTTTTACACTCGTGTAACATTTTGTTTGCTGCGATGTCTATATATAATAACTACCCCTTTGAGAATTTTCAGATATTGAAATTGCTTTGTTCAATACATGATAATATATGTTACATAGTCATTATCATTAATACATGATATTAAGGAGCAATGGAGCATCGTGGTTAGGCCTTGGGAGCCTTCCACGCTACACAAGTCAAATCTCATCTAAAGCTTGATAATCTCATGCACATACACCAATCCATGGGAGTGGATCCTCTCGAGTAAAGAAAAAACTGGATGGTGTCAATTGTGATCTCTCACCCTTCATTGCTTTCTCTCTCATATTTATTTTTGGTTCCACTTATAAAGTTAATGGTGAGAGATCACACTTCATTTCCTCAAGTGTTAAAAAAATTGGAGAGGATCCATTTCCCTAATTCCATAGACGATAGAACATAATCCACTAAATTTACACATAAAATCCATGTCACAACTCGCAAGTATCTACCATTTTCAGAAAGTGCACTTAATATTCTACCCAGTCTATGCAGTCATAATAAACATTAACTTGATCCTAGTTCTAAAAACTAAAGTAAGAAAAATGGAAGAGAATTTTGTAGAAATGGTTGATCATAATTTACGATTAATTAGTGATCATTTTAAACTGGAATCTGGAAAGCTGCTGAGGAATGGTTGATATAACTGGTCCATATCTCTGCAACCAAGTGATGCATAAATGTAGTTAGACATGGCAAAAATATATAAGCATATCTTGACGGATCAGTATAATTAGGCAAATAAGATAAAGAAAATAAAGGTGTGTTTGGTACAAGGGTAGAGGGGGTTAAAATTTCATGATATACTGTAATGGAACAAGCTCCATGCATATTAATTGTTACAGGTAAAAATAAGGTGTCATAATTTCGTGGAGCTGTTATACAATAGCACATATGGAGTTCATCCATGAAATGCCCATTTTATTTTTACCCCCTGACCGGTAATGAATAATGCTCAGTCATGATATGAAAAATTTAAGATGCCCCCCAAAAAAGAACAGTTCAGATGATCCCAAAAATCTCTCCCACATAAAACTCCACCATTCCGTTACTTGAAACAGTTTTAGATAGTGGGCATGTTTTGCATCACATAGTTCAATCAACCAAACATTTTGATTCTGAAATCTAAGTAATAAGAAGGGTCATGGAGCTATGTTATTGCACAGTGCACACCAAAATAGATAGTAACTATTTAGACACCAACTGTATCACCCAGTCATGACTCACTCATCCACCCTATCCATCATTGGATTTTATGGTCTAAGTTAACATTTTTTTAATTCAATAATCTGGTGGTAGAAAAGAATCAAACTAAATTACAATACCTGAACATTATCATAGAGTTCAAACAATGGAACAGCTAGCAGTTTTAGGTTTTTGGGCACTGCAAAGTATTCGCGCTCAGACAAGTGAACAAGGAAAAGCTTCTTGCACTCCTGCACACAAGAGTTCAATGATATTGTAAGCAATGCCTATGATGCAGAATGCATGTTATTGCCTGATACAAACTTCACAAAATCACAACTTACCTTGGGTTTTGTTATGTGAGGAGGGCAGTATGGATACATTATGGTCTCAAAATTAGGCCTCCACCAGTTTGCCACGCACTCCCCTATCTGCAGGATTGCAAGGATAAAGTACAGATGAACCACAGCAAATATAATTACAATCACATACTTGGAAAATTAACACATGGCTGCTGAGTAAATAATACCTGCCAGTCAGGCACAAGAGTGGGTGAATTAGCACCGAGTTTGCTAGTCAACTTTCTCTTCAAGCCTTCAACTTCTACAAACATTAGAGGGGACACAATCAATTAGGATCATCAAAGATCATATTAGGAATGGGGAAGTAGGGTTTTACCATTCTCTCCTGGCTTGAGGCGACCACCTGGGAGTTTGCAGAAGGTATTTCCAATTTGTAGAAGAAGTATGTGCGGATGATTGTGTTCTTGTACCTGAAAAATCAAAGCATGTTACTGCAGAGTGATGAACAAAATCTCCACTACTTGTATTACAGAGACTATGCCCTAGGATTAGGACTGCATACAATTCTGAACTTAATGAATTATTCAAGCCATGTCTTCTCCAGATTCATGAGCATAAACGTTAAATCAAATGAAAGATGAGAAGCTGAAAGATACCAATAAAATTCCTTCGACGCTGGTCCTCATTCCTTCCTTCATATAGCTGAAGTTAAGAGCGAACCGAGTTAGAAAACGCTAAAACAGGTGGATATATATATATATATATATATGAGAGAGAGAGAGAGATACTTGATTTTCATGCGAGCAAGACGATCGGCGACGGAGGTGTCCTTCTCCATCTTGGGCTCCTTGGTGCCGAAAGTGTAGCTGGAGAGAGGGTAGGTGTTAACCACCGTGTTCTGAGAAGAAACCACCACCATCTTTATTCCTTCGCTCAGATCGCCCACGATTTCAAAACCGGAAACCTCAATCTGCTCGAACCACCGCCTGCTGCTACCCTCCTACTTTTTATTTTATTGGACTTTCTTAATGGGCTTTTGAGCACTGTATTTATTTTAATGGGCCACACCACAGCCCACAGCTAAGTGCTAGCCCAAAGTCCAAAAAGATATGCCAAATTCCTCCCTGGCCAAAAAAGTTACACCAAATTCTTGAGCTATATTCATCGCTTCCTTTCAGCACTTCTTCCCAACCATTTCTGCAAGCGCGCCAATTCAACCAAACCGCCACAAGCTACCCACCACTGCTGCCCTGGTGCGGCGGCGCCACAATCACCACCGTCAACATGGGAAAGCAAAAGCAGCAAGTCATTTCACGTTTTTTCGCTCCCAAACCTAAAGCCTCTCCATCAACAACTGATCCAACACATTCTTCACCTCCTCCTTCTCCTCTTCCTTCCTCTTCTCGCCCTAATCCTCCAACCCCCAAAATCTCCGCCACCGTCACTTTCTCACCATCCAAACGGCTTCTTACTTCTCAAATCACTTCCCCCAACAAGCCACCAAAGCTCCCCAAACTCTCCCCCCACACTCACAACCCTCTTCCCCACCCCACCACCCATCAGCGCTTCCTCCAGAAACTTCTAGAACCTTCTGAGCCCGAGCCACCTTCCCATTCTTCTGCCAAACCCTTAAAGTACACTCCTTTGGAGGAGCAAGTGGCCGAGCTCAAAGGAAAGTACCCTGATGTTCTTTTGATGATCGAGGTTGGATACAGGTTCCGTTTTTTCGGCCAAGATGCTGAAAATGCTGCCAGGGTATTGGGTATATATGCGCATATGGATCGTAACTTTTTAACTGCTAGCATACCAACTTTTCGATTGAATGTCCATGTGAGGAGGCTTGTGAGTGCTGGCTATAAGGTTGGTGTGGTTAGGCAGACTGAGACAGCGGCTATTAAGGCTCATGGTTCAAACCGGCTAGGCCCATTTTGCAGGGGATTATCAGCATTGTACACGAAGGCCACACTGGAGGCAGCACCGGATTTGGGGGGAGGGGAAGAGGGGTGTGGGGCAGAGAGCAATTACTTGATGTGTGTGGTGGAGAAGAGCATTTTGGGAGAGAGGTCTGCGTGTGGGGTGGAGGGTAATTTTGATGTGAGGATTGGATTTGTTGCAGTGGAGATATCAACAGGGGATGTTATTTATGGGGAATTCGATGACAATTTCTTGAGGAGTGCACTTGAGGCTGTGATGTTGAACTTATCTCCCGCTGAGTTGCTTCTTGGGGACCCTCTTTCCAAACAAACGGAGAAGGTAGTTTCTATATCTGTTGGCAAGAGTGTTACTTGACTCAGAAGAAATTGATGTGTTATCATTAGATGCTATTTTCCAAACAATTTTCTAATTCTTGTCACACTCCCTGGTAATCTTAGGAAGCTCCTCTTTTCAAACAAAACAAAAGAAATTTAAGTATTCAACCATTTGAGGATTATTAAAGTGGTCTCCTAGACGAAAAGCTTATTTCTGAATCCATAAGATAGTTATTGTTCTTTGTATTTTTAAAGCAAAGCGTATACACATTCAATTAGCTTAAACCATTTTCTCAATTCAATTATTCTTATAAGAAAAGTCCTCACTATCACTAAGTGATTTACTTTTTAACAATCCACATAGAAAATTTCAAGTCACTATCGATTCTCTACTACCCCTAAGATTCACTTACGTGTTCTCGTTCTATTATTAGTTATTGCTGGCTTTTGCTGGTCCTGCTTCAAACGTTCGTGTGGAGCGAACCTCTCGAGATTGCTTCGCTGATGGAGGTGCTCTTGCAGAAGTCTTGACCTTGTATGAGAACATGGGTATAGGATGTTCATCAGATTCAATGCAAAACAAAGATTTGACCGAGCACACTAATCAGCCATTAGTTAAGGTACCAAATACTGATGTTTAGGCATTGTTCTCTTGGTCAACTTCTCAGTTGTGATTCTGAAGTTTGAATATGGTAGTGGAATAGAATTTATTATCAAATCTAGCGGGTTGTAGTTTGTTATAAATATAACCAGTTCTGAATTCTCACATGCTCTTTTTTTTTATAGCCTTTAAAAAAAAGGGAGAAAAGAACAGAACTTCCATAAAAATCACATACCTGATTTAATTTGCAGATTGTAGCTGTACACTTAGTGCTGTTGCACTTTGCATTGGTGACTCCTTTTTAATATGTTTTACCCCTTTAATTATATAGGAGGTGATGAACATGCCAGATTTGGCAGTCCAATCTTTGGCCTTAACAATTCACCATTTAAAGGAATTTTGTTTTGAAAGAATTGTATGCTCAGGTTTTTCTTTAAGGCCATTCTCAAGAAATATGGAAATGACCTTTTCAGCCAATGCGCTTCAACAACTGGAGGTAATTATATCTAGAGCATAATTTTTACTGGCATGCTGGATGATTTCTTTTTTCTTTTCCTGTTTGTTTTGAACTGTGATAACAAACTATGTTTATGTGTGGTGCATTGAGAACTAGGCTTTATTAATCAAATTTGATCTAACCAAGATTTGAACTGTCCATAGTTTCTTTGATTCAATTTTTAATTATCATAGATTCATATAAAATCATGCAAGAAAATATCCTGGCTTCTTGCTATTCAGTGACCTCCGCATTTATAGCTCTTCTCTTTTACATGGAGGATCCCATAATATTCATTTAGAGACTTTTTATGAACTTCATTTTCTGCTTGTGCTATTGTGTAAGCTAAAACTTATTGTGTGTGCTTTAATTTTCATCATACCATTTTGGACTCTGTTGTGTATACTTGTTGCTAATGGATGTTTCTGTGTGATTTCAGATTTTAAAAAATAATAGTGATGGATCTGAGAACGGGTCCTTGCTGCAAATTATGAATCGCACCCTTACTATATTCGGTTCCAGGCTTCTTAGGCATTGGGTACGAGGTGCTTCTAGTTTTGATATACCACCGTTGAATGTTGAATTCTTGATTGTCTTTCAGCTAAAAAAACCTTTATCTAATTGTTCTTATTCATGAAACAGGTATCTCACCCATTATGCGATCAGACCATGATTTCTGCTCGTCTTCATGCTGTATCTGAAATTGCAGAGTCCATGAGCTCTTGTAGCATGAAGAGCCTAGAGTATGACGAAGACTCTGATGTAACAATTGTGCATCCCGAGTTAGCTTACATAGTTTCTTTGGTTTTGACGAATCTGAGCCGAGCACCTGATTTACAACGCGGGGTTACAAGAATATTCCATTGCACTGCTAAGCCAGTTGAGGTGATAAATGACTTCTTGATGAACCATTGATTTATTTATCATGTTCTATCATTTAATCATTTGTCTACATCCCCTATATAATTTCTTTGACATTCTCAGTTTACAATAGAGAGGGAAAAGTAAAAAGAGCTGAGCATATTCTGTAGATCGTGTAATTTAACAATAAGCCCTCTAAAAGCTATTTGGATTATCTGTATATCCTATTTTATGGGTATAAATGAACTCAAAAGGTCTTAATCTGCTAGATAGTTGGTATTGATTGCTTGAATCATTTTGTCTTTCCAAAGTTTGTTGCAGTTATTCAAGCTATTTTGTCAGCTGGAAAACAGCTTCAGCAACTTAACATATGCGAGGAGGAAAACAATAATTTGCATTCTAATCTGTTGAGAAGACTGATTCTGACTGCCTCCTCTGACAGTGTTATTGGCAATGCTACAAAAATGTTGTCTTCTTTAAACAAAGAATCTGCTGATCAAGGCGATCTAACAAATTTGATCATTGCATCTGAGGCACAATTTCCAGAGGTTTGCCTTTTTCCTTTTAATTTACTTCCTTTTGGGATTCGTTTTATACTTTGCACTTCAATACGAAATTGTTGATATTATTACTATGAATAGGTTACTAGAGCTCGGAAAGCTTTTCAAATGGAAGAGGAACAATTAAATTCATTGATCGGCTTGTATCGCAAGCGCCTTGGAATGCGGAAATTGGAATTCATGAGTGTTTCTGGAATTACTCATTTGATAGAGGTTACAGTTTGAAACATTTGAGTTCTTTTTTTGTTTGTTGCCTTGTAAGCATCCATGGTTTGCAAATTTGTAATTGTTGCACGTATTGTTTTATCACCAAAAAAAAAAGAGGAAGAAAATGATATATGTAGTGTTCCGAATCTGTGCCTCAAATTAATGAATTTGGAGTGATTCAAAGAAAGTTTGTTTTGAAAGAATAAATGGTTGGTTAAGAATAAATTTTAATTAACCCTAAATTTGTTTTGGCTACAGTTGGAGACTGATGTTAAGGTTCCTTTAAACTGGGTTAAGGTTAATAGTACAAAGAAAACAATTCGGTATCACCCTCCTGAAGTGGTGACAGCATTGGACAAGGTATCTTTAGCAAAAGAAGAGCTTACTATTGCCTGCCGAACTGCTTGGGATAGCTTTCTGAGGGATTTCAGTAAACACTATGCTGAGTTCCAAGCTGCTGTTCAAGCTCTGGCGGCTTTAGACTGCCTGCATTCCCTTGCCATTCTTTCAAGAAATAAGGTTGGTTCTTCAAGAATTTTAAAGGTGCCTCCAAATATTTATCAAGTGGTATGCACTATAATTCTCTATTTTTTGTTACAGGGGTATGTTCGGCCAGTGTTTGTAGATGATTGTGAGCCTGTTCAGATACAAATTTGTGCTGGTCAGCATCCGGTATGGATTTAATGACTCGCAAATCATACAAATTTGATGCCTGCCATTACATGCCAACATGGGTATTTATATCATGTCAATTGGTTGTCAGCTATGTATATTATATATAGATGCAGATTTAGTTGGAATTACCTACCTCCATGCATTAATCTAGTGTTCATTTAACGCATCATTTTGTTTTACATTTTTAACACTTGAATACTTTAACCTGATATGACCTAGCTCTCATAGATGTGAAGTTCCCATGGCAACTAGAGGCTCATTATTGCTACCATTTCTCACCAGGTTTTGCAGACTACCTTACAAGACAACTTTGTCCCAAATGATACAAACTTGCATGCTGACAGAGAGTACTGCCAGATTGTCACTGGACCCAATATGGGGGGGAAAAGTTGCTATATTCGCCAGGTGGCATTGATTGCTATAATGGCTCAGGTAGAACAGAATAAATATCGTATACTGCTTATGTTTCATTTATTGTCATTGATGCATCAGTCGAATGCATTATCTTGTTTGATTATATAAGATCTTGGATGTCTTGTTCTCCAAATATTTTGGTTTCTACTTCTCATCTATGGAAATTGTGCAACAGATGATATGCTTTATTATGTTAATGAAAAGGGTAATTCTCCTTTTTAGGAAAGATGCTATAACAATCTGTTGTGAAACATATAACGCACTGCTTTTCCTTGACAACTAGTCCCTTACGACTGTTGCTTTATTGAAACATGCCCTGATCTCTCTAGGTTGGTTCCTTTGTACCAGCATCATCAGCAAAACTGCATGTCCTGGACAGGATCTACACTCGGATGGGTGCTTCTGACAGTATTCAGCAAGGGAGAAGCACCTTCCTAGAAGAACTGTCTGAGACTTCAAATATTCTTCATAACTGCACAGAAAATTCACTGGTTATCATTGATGAGCTTGGGAGAGGTACAAGTACACATGACGGTATGGCCATTGCTTATGCGACATTGCACTATCTTCTGAAGCAAAAGCGAAGCATCGTCCTCTTTGTCACTCATTATCCGAAGATTGCAGACCTCACAACCGAATTCCCTGGCTCTGTGGGAGCATATCACGTGTCACATCTAACCTCACATCATGATACAAGTAAAAACAAAAACTCTTGTCTTGATAATATAACTTATCTATACAAGCTCGTACCTGGTGTTTCAGAGAGAAGCTTCGGATTTAAGGTGGCTCAGCTAGCACAGGTAAATTCAAACATAGAGTAGTTGGCCATTTCTCTTTCGAGTTAGTTCAGTCATTGCTAATTTGCTAACAACAATTAGGACTAGATGATTACCTTGGCATCTTGGTTTGTCCACTGAGTTTTTCTAATGATTAAATTGTTCAATTTGACAATCGTAATCATCATGCTTTTCAGTTACCACCACATTGCATTACTCGTGGCATTTTCATGGCTTCCAAATTGGAAGAGCTAGTGAACAATAGAATACATAGTAGATCGGTGAAGGAGCTGTTGTTGGATGCAATAGTGATTGGTCAAGAACAGGAATCACATCAAGAGTTTGGTAGTGCTTACAAGGAACTCTATTCAAACTTAAAAGCTGCAATTCTAGATGATGACCATGCAAAAAGCTTTCAGCTTCTGGATCATAGCAGAAAAATTGCAAAGAAATTAATTGGCAGGTTAAGTATCCATTTTCCTTTTTCCTTTCCATATTTTATTTAGACAAAAACACATATTGCTAACAAACAATAGGAGGCTTGCATGGCTACAATTATTTGTTTGAACTTTAGACCTTTGGACTCATGATGTTTTTCCCTTTCTTTTTTTTGCCTCTCTTGGCAGACACTAATTAACAGATACATGCAGAAGCAGGATCCGGGAGGCCCCTTCCAATGTTGTATATAACAATTTACACAAAAATTTGTGCACTTTCATTTAAGTTAGGCCTTCCCATTTTTGCTTATTTACCTGCACTGCCTTGTGCATATTTTGCAGTTGTGGTCATATTTGGTATTGGGGGAACTCATTTTATTTACTGCTACGTACATGGATGTACTCACTACTCATCATAACTCATTTGGGCAGTGAAAGGGAAAGCTTTAGTGATGATTTGGTATTTTCGGTGTTATTATTTATTAGTTTTTTAAATGGTATGATTTTGTCTAGATTTAAACTCTACAACATGGATAGTAGTCCTTAGTCCAAAAAGCGGCTTGATTTTGTAAAAGGTAAAAAATAAGCTACTAACTAAAATAGATATTGTTAACATATGAAAAAAATATGCCATGAAATAAAGCATTAAAATTTGTTTTATTATTATTAAGAGATTAATATATAATAGATAATGATATAAATGGAAAAAAATGTAAAACATAGTAAAGTTTGATGAAAGAAGGAAACTCGAAATAGTTTATAAAGTTGTATTTTTAATAGAAGAGATTTTTTTCTAAAAAAAAGGTGGATATTTCATCTTCGATATTCAAATTGAAGGAAGTATAATTCAATTTTAACACAAATAACTTCAAAAATAAAAATGAAATCCACGTACTTTTATGAGAAATATTTTCGGGAGGTTTAAAATTAAGTTTGATCTTCATAGAAGCGACAAATTTTGGATCAACAAAAAAAACGACAAAAGTTTCATCGAGGGCGGATTAGTCATTCCGTGGGATGCAAAAATTTTCCTTTTTTTCACCTAAAATTTAAACCAATCATGAATCAACTTCGAAGTAGGGTGTTCAAATTCAAACCGATCAAAATTAAACCGTTCATCTAATTCAATCTAAGCCGAAAATCGATTAAAACCGCACTAATTCGAATTTGATTGGATTCTATTTTTTGTAAACCGCTGGATTGGATCAGATTTCAGATCTATTTTTCATAACCGATCCAATCCAATTCAAACCGCACAATGTGCTATAATATTATTATTTTATTATTATATTTACAATTATATTTATGGAAATTGATACTCTCTATTTTTTTTTAACACTTGAGAGAATAAAATATGATCTCTCACCTTTAATTCTATGAGTGGGACCAAAATTAAATAGGAGAGAAAACAATGAAAGGTGAGATCCTACACTAGACACCATCCAGTTTTTTTTTCACTGGAGAGGATCCACTCCCTTATATTTATAACATGTTCAATT
>NC_029793.2:146601149-146604963 GCF_000816755.2 Arachis ipaensis | reverse complement strand
TTTTCTATTATTCATGTATTATTATTATTTAATAAATATTTTATATTTAAAATATTATTTATTTTAACTAACCTATAATTTTATTTCTATTGTTATGTTATTGTTGGCATTTTAAAATATGTTAAGACTTGTTATGTCATTGTTGATTATTTAAAATTTGATGTTAAGGCTTGTTATATGTATTTAATTTTTTTATTTAAAAAATCGTAAATCCAAACCGATCCAAACCGCTTGTAATCGGATCAAATTTTTAAAAAAATTTTATCCAATCCAAACCACACCGCATATAAATTAAGCTTTTGAATCGCATGACTTTTTTTTTCTTAAAACCGAATTAAACCGCACTGCGAACGCCCCTACTTCGAAGGTTCTCCTTTTGAATGAAAATAAATAAATAAATAAGTTCAACTTTGAAGCGTCGAGGATTGATAACGAAAGAGGGATTTTTGCTTAGCATAGCTTCATCGAGTCGATCATTTCTGACGGGTTTCACGCATATTACCGCTTTGGAGCAGCTTACTCAGAGATTCAGATGCACATAACATCTCCGCATTCTGAAGAACAAGCACATGAAAGGTTTGGGGCTTCATATTTATTCATACAAAATTATCCCCATAACAAAACTTACCAATATGTTTTTACCCCTTTTACTGATTCTGGGTTTTGATCAAAATTCATCCTTTACTGCCCTCCATATTCATATTATGAACTAGTTTCTTGGCTTCGCATGCAACTATGGTTACTTGTAAAGAAAAATAGAGTTTAGTCGTGGCTCTGAATTTTTAACAGAATGCTTTTCATTTGTTAAGTTAGCTTTCCTTTACAACCTTCAATTTGGGACTTATCTTCAATTGTTAGAAGTGCATTATGATAGCAAAGCTTTGACCTTTCTCCATTTCTAGAATAGTTCATATAAAGTGGAAATGAAGGAGTTGTTTTGCTTTATGCTCTAATTGCAATTCAGATTGTTGGAGTGGTAATGAACTTGCTAAGTTCTTGTTTCAGAATTTTGGCATAGCATTAAGGACCATTCTGAGGTTTGTTTCTGCCTGTAATATGTGAAGAAGTACCAAAGTATAATGCCAAATAAGTTAAGCAACAGCTTGAATGACATTAATAAAAGATCAAAGAAGGAATCATGCATTGAGAAATTGGAGAAACACATTGTTCAGAATCCTTCGGACAGGGTTGGCAACTCAATGGCTCAATTTGAAGACCTCCCAGAAGAAGATCCGGAAGAGGAGGAATTGTGTGAGGAGCTAGAGGAAGATCCAGAGGAGGAATCAGCTTCGGAAGTAGAGGATGATCCACACGAGGAATCAGCTGAGGAACTGGAGGAAGATCCAGAGGAGGAATTAGTTGAGGAAGATCCAGAAGAGGAATCAACTGAGGAAGTAGAGGAAGATCCAAATGAGGAATCAGCCAAGGAACTTGAGGAAGATCAAGAGGAGGAATCAGCTGAGGAACTGGAGGAAGATCCAGAGGAAGAATCAGCTGAGGAACTGGAGGAAGATGTACAGGAGGAATCAGCTGAGGAACTGGAGGAAGATCCAGAGGAAGAATCAGCTGAGGAACTGGAGGAAGATGTACAGGAGGAATCAGCCGAGGAACTGGAGGAAGATCCAGAGGAGGAATCAGGTGAAGAAGTAGAGGAAGATGTACAGGAGGAATCAGTCAAGGAAGTGGAGGAAGATCCCGAGGAGGAATCAGCTGAGGAACTGGAGGAAGATCCAGAGGAGGAATCAACTGAGGAACTAGAGGAAGATCCTGAAGAGGATCCAGTAGTAAACATCAAGTGGGAGGGTGCATCATGTAATGAAGTTCCATTATTATCCCAGGCATCGTATCAATCACAGAAGAAATGCAAGCAGGAGGGAACGCAAAGCCAAAATTTAGAGCCAGAAGCTTCTCGACTGGAACTCAGTAGTGACAAGTCGATTTCTGTGGCAACTACCGATAAAGTTGGTTCCAAAGAAGAAGTTTCAGGAAGGTCGGCAAAACAAAGGCGTAGTAGATGGGAACCACAACCTCGTGGAGATGGAACGAATGATGATCTGACTTGCAAAAGGAGGAAAACCAGGTGGTCTAGTGAAGAAACTCAAATGAAAATGCTGGGTCCACTTCAGCTACCTAACTTAAATATCATATCTAAGTTGATGACATTAAACCCGGATTTTAACCCTCCTCCTGAATACAAGCCCCCAAAGCTCTTAAAAAAGCTTTACATACCAGTGAAAGAATATCCAGAGTACAATTTCATTGGACTTATTATTGGTCCTCGTGGAAACACACAGAAGAAGATGGAAAAAGAATCTGGGGCTACGATTCTTCTAAGAGGTAAAGGCTCCTCAAAAGCAACTAGCAAATGTGACTCTGAGGAAGAAGATTTACATGTTTTAATAGAAGCTGACAACCAAAAATCACTGGATGCAGCAGTTGGCATGGTTGAAAAACTGCTAATTCCAGTTGAAGAAGGACAAAATGAGCACAAGCGCGAACAGTTAAAGGAGCTGGCTCAACTGAAAGCAACACGGAGAGATGAAAATGTGTGCAGTGTGTGTGGTGATAAGGGACACAGACATTATGCATGCCCTAACCTTAGTTCAACTTTTAATTTCGATTTATTTGACACTGGTTGTAGCAGCAGCCTTTCAATCCCAACTTATCCTGCTACTGCATTGTTTCCACCAAACAGTAACTTTCCATGCGGATCTGGAACAAGTCTTAATTCAGTGCAGAATAGACAAATAAGGCCTGGAAAGGAAATAAACGACAAAAACCTTTATGTTGGTTATTTGCCGCCGTCAATTGACAAGAATAGATTGATTGAGCTGTTCTCCCCATTTGGTAAGATCACTGAAGCTGATGTTATTAAGGATCGAACCACTGGCATCAGTAAAGGTTATGGCTTTGTCAAATATGAAGATTCCCAGGATGCAGCTTTAGCTATAATGCATCTAAATGGTTTCAGAATTGATGGAAAGTTTTTGAAAGTGAGGATAGCCGGACTGCAGGCAAATAATGAAACCCCAAGTCTAAACCTTATTCCTCAGATCCCATTGCCTGCAACTGTCTCCACAAATGTCATTCACCAAACGAATCTTTCTGATCCATTACATTTCATGCTGCCAGAATACCAATCTTCATTTCATGACAGCAGTAGCACAAATATGTTTCCATGTAATATCAACTCAGAGGATGGTGATCCTCTGAAGGTAAATGCTTTGCTTACTCCCCATCCAGGTTATTCTGGCTACTTTTCAGATCAAAGTTTGTTCTCATCAAAAGATTCAACCGAACATTTTCCTGGTGATCCAGGCAATCTTGGTAATTTCAGTCCTTTCTTATGATACCAACATTTAAAAGAGCTACAGTTTCCAATACTTATCAACATTAATCTTATTCCCTCATTGCACAACATGGACTCACTTGAAAGGGTGTACAGATATGCATGAGTTTGTTGTTCTCTAGTTACCTTTTGTAATTAGAAATTCTATTTTCTATTCAGCAACCCTTTGAAGTGTTGAATTGATAAGGCTGTTAAATAAAAATGTTAGTAGGTAAAGTGTCTCTTTCCCCAAAGAGTAATTGACAATGAACAAATCACGCTTAATAAGAAGGTTGATTAATGTTAGTGGTTAATGAACTTTAATTCTTTAGAGTTACAGGGTGAATTTGTATTGAGTACAAAACTCTTCTGATTTCCAGTTTCATTTTGGAAATTGTTATTAGTTTAATATATTTGTCATTCTCATATTTTAGTATAATATTTAATAATAAAAAATGTATAATGTATTAATTATTAAATAAAGGT
>NC_029793.2:146580191-146601124 GCF_000816755.2 Arachis ipaensis | reverse complement strand
TTGTTTCTATTTCATTATTTTATTATAAAATTAATAAAAATGTAAGCTTTATAAATAATAAACATTCAAAATAATAGAATTAAATTTCTATTAATTTTATAATAAAATAATAAAAAAATTGAAAAAGTGAAGTCTTATCAAACTAGAATAATCAACACGTGATTGGTGGATTGTATTTTGGTCATTGACTAATGTTTTAACAATATTAAAATATTTTTTTTCCAACCAATAAAGTAAGTAACACATATTATAAACCCAATAGTCACCAAAAAAAAATATATTATAAACCCAAAATAATAATATAGTCATACAAATTCTTCATCTTAGTCTGCGCTCTTCACCATCAAGAGAACAAAGTGGAATTGCGGATGAATTCGTAAATTTTATTTTATTTATTTTTTTAACCAAAGATAGGAGACTTGAACTCGTTAGGGATAATAAACATCAAGTTGATTTTGGAGTTTACCAAGGATCGAATTCATGACCTTTTGGATCTAGAAGTCTAATACCATGTTATGATACCACTTATTCCAGAAGCTTACGCTGATAGAAAAAGGTAACACTAATAGTTATATCTTTAATACTCCCTAAACCTTTATTGTACAGATATTCCATTGGCTCCCCGTACTTTTCGTTATAGATTACATCTTGTTTGCCGAGTTTGAAAGTGTAAGAGAGTAGAGACGATGTCTATATCTTTACCTGAGAGGGCAATATTTTTGGTGGTTATCATTATCTCATTCAAGATCAGAGTTTGCGAACCATTACAAGGAGTTTGGGTATCTTTGTTCCACGTGTCTATTCCTGATATGTTAGTAATACAGTAATACTGTCTGGCCTAAGAAAGGGAGCTGACTTTTGTTTTTGTTTCAAGTAGCTCAAAAACATCTCTTGAGACCACCAAACTAAATCAATATCGAATCATTTGTAAATATGGCACGAAATAAACATGTTTTTTTTTTATATATATATTCCCTGCCTTACACTATAAACAAAGGATACTATACTTACCTTAAGTATACATACTTCGATCCTACTCCACCACCAATTTATTTATTTAGAATTTTAGATCATTGTCAAATTAAAAATTCACCTTTAATCCTCTCAAAAGCCAAAATCTAAGTCAACTTAAAATCTAGATTAGCACTTCGTTAACAAATACTAACATTAAAAAATGCTAATGTACTCTTCAATTAACCCATTTTCCTCTCTCAAAATTTTAGGTTTTTTTAAGAAATGATGAGATAAATTCCTAATGTGAGTATTAATATTAAGGGCATATGTATTAATATATATGAGTGAATTCCAAAATCAAATATTTTAGAGAAAATGACAAATAACTCTCTCACTTTTTGTTCCGCAGACATTTTCGTTCCTAACCATTAAAAAATATTTTTAAATCCCCGACCTTCACAATACTTGGACAGATTAGTCCCTGACGGAGGCATTTGGACGGAGGGACTGATCCGTCCAAATTTTATGAAGGTCAAAGACTTAAAAGTATTTTTCAATGGTAAAGGACAAAAATATCTGCAAGACAAAATGTTAGAGATCTATTTGTCTTTTTCTCAATATTTTATAAGCAGCAGAAATATTTACATCAAAAGTGGAAACAAATCAAATCCAATGAGTAACATGTTTCAGCTACCTACCTACCTAACTGGCTACGGTCATCACATCTCATCTCAGTTCTCACGTGAGAGAGAGAGAGAGCAACTGGCAGGCAACACTTGTCACTCGTATTTCCTGTCAGCCCCAAAACTAACCCGACGTTTCCATGTCAGAAACTAAAAAAGCCAAGCCTCTTTCGGTAAATTTCATCCAGCCCTTCGAATCTGGACTTTATTGCCATTTTGCCATTTTCTACTTACATGTCTGAATAATATAAATTAGCAAATTACAAAAACCCCCCAAACAAAAAAGAAAAAAAAAACATGGACACCTCAAAACCTTTGCACTTGTTCATCCTCAACACTGCTACTCAACAAGGACGACGACGCCAATCTCATCACCATCGCACACTGCTTCTCTTGTCTCATGGTATCTACTCCCTCTCTCTTTTCTCTTTTCTCTTTTCTGCCTATCAAACTACTTATGTCGACGGAAATTTTTTTTAAAGAAACTGGAGGAAATTGGAGATCTCCATCTAGAATGATCCACCCATAATTGTTTGAACTTCCATGTCTCCTTTTGTTTTCATTTCGAATTCTGGATTTCTTAGATTTGGTTAATCAGAGTAGCGGTGGTATTTGGTTATGGACTTGTTCTGTTTTGGATTTCCAACTTTTGAGATCTGGTGCAGAGAATCTCAATTGAATGTGGCAGTTGGTATTCTCTTGTTCTTTCTTATCAATTCTTCATTTCTCACTCATTTCATTTTCAATTACTGAAGATGAGGTACTTCTTTTTTCCAAAACTAGCCCTATACTCATACCCATACCCATACCAGATTTGCGACTTGAGATTGGTTGAGTCAAGGATCTATTTTAATCAGGGGGGAATTTGGATACAAGTTGATTCTGTGATTCAGTGATATCGAACCAGTATCACTTCTGCTAATTTCTTGAATAATAACAACCAAAGTTGTCTTGTAATTTGAAATTGTAGGTAGGGTGGTTCTTAGGACTTGAGAGTATAATAACAATTAACAGAGCACTTTCTGGATTAAATCCTCCTTTGTGTAAATGAAAAGCTAGTGCCTTGATATGATTCTTAGGAAATGGAATCTACCTACATCTTTCTTAGTTTTTATGGTTTGTCCCTTTTGATCATCTTAGTACATTGCATCCTCTGTTATCTATGAACATTTGTGATATTCGAGGTTGCTATTAGCTAAGATTATGATTTTACATTGGATTGAGGGGGATGCAAACACGTAAAATGTGGAACATAACATGGATCATAAGATCCTCCACAATGACATTTTCATAAATATATATGTCATGCTACTTCATATAAATACATAAATAAATCACAGTTAACCTAATTAAACTTAAACTTAAGATGCATAAATAACATCATGCCTTTTGCCACCTTTAACTACACTGCCGAAGACAACCAAATATTTGACAATGTGTTGATGCTGTTAATTGTTGTCCCACTTTGTTTATTTATAAATATGTATATTTTTGTTTATATGTTCTCCTATATACTTTTTCAATTTAGTGGTTTGAACTAGTTGTTGGTATTTTTTTTATAGATTGAAATTCAGTAAGAATCTTAGGAAATTGGCATAATGGAAGATGGTGATTATAGCATAAGGAGATGGGAGGATCTGGACATAGATATTTTGGTGAAAATTTTTCAGCTGCTCGACATCTTTGAGTTAACGGCTGGCATAGCTCATGTTTGTAGTGCGTGGCGTATGGCTTGCTGCGATCCACTTCTTTGGAAGACACTTGATTTGTCAATGTTAAAATCTAATTTCATCAAGATTCCATTGGAGCCATTTGTTTATGTTGATGGACGGTCTGACAGGAAATTAACCCGTTTATTGAAGATTTCCTTGAGTCTTAGCAGGCAGAGTATAATGACTTTGATATTTCACTTCAACTTGTATGTGAGTGATGAACAGTTGACATACACTGCTGAAAGGTAATTTCAACATTCTCTTTATGTAAACATATAAGTCCATATTCTCTATGATTCTATATATATGATAATTAATTCTTATAACTTAAAGTTTGATGATATGCTGACATATTTTATGAATTGATTGTAAAGCCAACGTTGCTTGTTGCTAAAACAATAATTTTTTGAAACTAGCTTTTCATCAGACTTTCTTGTTTATTCTTTCCCTCCTGTGCTGGAATGTATCTGAAAAGTAATAAACTGTTAGCAAAACTTACAAAATAGAGTAGTTTACTTCCATTCCCTTTTTTTCTTTGTTTTTTTTTGTGTCTTCAGTTACCGAACTATGACAGTCCTTCAAAATGGAGAATGCATGTGCAGTTCCCTGATTAGTTAATTGTCTTGATCCCTTTTGCAGGTGCCCAAAACTCCGACGGCTTGTTCTGCCAGCATGGAACAGAATTAAGAAAACAGGAATGTGCAAGGCTATTCGCGGCTGGAAAGATCTCGAGTCTTTGACAATGCCTAGCATAGCGAATCCCCCATATCTTCTGGAAGAAATCTCAAATCACTGCAAGAACTTCAGTGAACTAAAGATCATGGGGCCATGCGACATTTACTTCGCTTCATCTCTTGCTAAGTTTCTTCCGAAATTGAAAGTCTTGAGCCTTCGATGTTCAATGCTGTATAAGGATGTTCTTATTGTGATCCTAGATGGCTTGCAACATTTAGAAGTGCTCAACATATCACATTGCATCTTGATGGAAGCCGTTCCACCTCCTCAGCATAAAAGAGTTGTCAAAGAAATTGATCAGAGTATCCGACGGAAGGCTTCTCGGCTGCGCGAATTCATCACGTGCATGGACGACAACTGCATCATGTGCAATCGCACAAGAACTGATGAAGGGCTGGTTAGGTGGTACAAGTACGAGGAGGGGCTGTGGAAAGCAGATGAGGTCAGGTCCCTTGCACTCTAAGCAGAGTCAAAAGTGGTATGTTAATATAGTGAGTGATGCGGTTGTTACAGATGTCTGTAACATTTTCTGTTGTTTAGTATTCTGCTCCCTTAGTTGTAGATGAAATAAACAAAAGCTGAATTGTTAAGATGAATGTGTCGATACCCTCTAGAAGGTGTTAACTGAATATTGTAAGTTTGTAACTGTACATAGGAATAATAAATGTTCAATGCTCTAAGTGTAAGTCACGTTGTTAACTATGGCTGATTGAAAATATGGAATGCATGATGTTACCAATGAGTAATATTACACTGGACATAATCCGTTTGGCACTCTTGATTAGTATATGTGGAATCAAGAGACGGGAGCTTCTGAGAGTGATATATTAGATGAGATTTTGCGGCGAGTGGATGGTATCTTTGAATCATGTTCATCAAAGAGAAAACAGATGAGAAATGCATTGGAAAGCACGTGCATCATGTTCATGGAGCTTAAGTTAGAACTTATTAGACTGATCATAAGATAGTGATAGTCTAATATCGCAATTTCAAAATAAAAATTTTCCCTCCAGAAAAAAAAAATGATAATTTGATAACTATATCGACTTTTGACCAACTCCCAAAAACGGCAAAGGTAATATAATAAAGCTAGGTATCCAAATTTTTTTAAACCAAGTATTTAATTAAGAGAAAGTCTAAGGGGCAGCACTTTTATTGAAATCTGGATAGCATTTAACTATCAAAAGAAAAATGAATAATCCTACACCATTAGATGTCATCTCATAACATTAAAAATATTGATGATGGCTAATTGATAGCTATACATTACAAATTCTGTTGGCTCCCTAGCATTCCTCTTTAATTAAATCTCAGTGCGCTTTTTCAAGCATACGTATGTACAAATTGTGCTACTGTTTTCTTTTTTCTTTTTCCTATTCTTTTTTCTCTTTCTCTTTTTTTAATTATTGTTGTTGTCATTTTCTTTTGAGTATTTGTCAATTTTAGTTCTCGAAGAATTTTGGACCAGACATTTTAGTCCTTAACTAAAATTAATTACTCGATTGATTCTTAATAATTAACTCCGTCAGTCACTTAGTTCCTTTACTCTGTCAACTCTAATAAAAAACAAAATAGTTTCTGATAACTCTAACAGGAGACAAAATGATCCCTAACGCCCTCTGTTCGAAAACGATACTATTTTCCTCCAATTTCCATCATATCTCGCATAACTTTAACAGTCTAATACTGCAACTTCAAACTACACAATGCACGCTCTGTAACTTCAATGTTCACAAGAAGAAAAATTATCAACTTGTTCTCAACCAATTCATACTCAGGAAACTAATGACTATGTCTCTCAAGTACTTGTCATCTTCGATAGATCCCATAAATCTAGATAGCGAGTTCGAATGTCCGATTTGTTAAGACCCGTCGTCGTCGTCGTTGTCGCCATCTCCCTCCTCCTCTGCCCTAGCTATCATCTCCATGGACACATTGTCCACCGCTCTGATATCTTCATTCAGTTTTTTCTCCGAATTAATATTCAGTAATTACTTCAGTTTTCATATGAGCGGCGATGGCGACATTACTCGCTGTACTGATAGCTTGGATGCGAGGTCAAAGCTGTCTGTCAGCTTGGACTCCTGAAGAGAAGGAATGAAGCATTCAGGGTTGATTCCAAATGAGAATTTGCATATGATATCGAAGAAAAATCTTCTCATGATGTCCTAGTATCCAACAATCTATATTGCTTGCCGGAGAGTGGAGATAAGTGTGCCCTTGGAGTAGTTGTGGAACTTGGTCTTGAGGATGTGGTGGATGTTGTCGGGATTGGAGGGGATGCTGTTATCGAGGACATGAAAGTGGATGCTTTTGGTGAGTAAAGTGCGAAGAGATAGATGTACCAATCATAGAGATTTGGGAAGTGTGTGGTATTACTGGTATATGACATGTTAAGATAAGTGCAACACACGTGACAATTACACCATGACTTGATTTTAGAGCTGAAGAGGAAGAAGAAAAAGATGGAGAAAAAGACTATAAAGGTGAAGAAGGAGAGTATGAATGTTAGGATTATGCGAGATATGATAGAAATTGGGGGAAAATGGTGTCGTTTTTGAACAGAGGAGTCAGGGACCATTTTGTCCCCTGTTAGAGTTGTCAGCGACCATTTTGTCTAAGTGACCGATGGAATTAATTATTAGGGACCAATCGAGTAATTAATTTTAGTTGGAGACTAAAGTATTTGGTCTAAAATTTTTTGAAAACCAAAATGGATAAATACTCTTTTTTTTTCTTCTTGGACAACGTCGTCATCATCGGTCGGCATTATCGTCTACGTCTTGTACTTCTTCAACATCATGTTCTTCTTTTTTAACGTCGTCGTCTTCTTATTCTCTTATTTGATTCCTTCTCCTCATTCTTTTTTCTTCTCATCCTTTTTCATCATCATTTTTTGTTGTCGTCTTCTTGACTTTTTTTCTCTTATACATATATAGAAAATTAGAACACGGAAATATTGATGTACAACACAAAAAATTTTAAAAATTACATGTTTAAAATATTGACACTCAACCAACAAAATATGTATATCACATAAATTTTTGTACACAACACATAAAATTTAGTGCATAATACAAATTTTTTTTAAAAACTCTACGTAACTAAAACATTGATACTCAACTAATAATATACACACAGCATAAAAATTTTAGTGTATAATAAAAATTTTTTACTTACATTATAGAAATTTTTGCACAATATAAAATTTTTTAAGAAACTACATATTCAGAACATTAATTTATCTAACTAACAAATTTTATTTGCGATACAAATTTGTGTATTGTGTAAAAAATTTTATATTATATGAGTAAAATTTTATATCAATAAATTTTTGTATTATCTAACAAAAATGCATGAACTTAAACCATGCGAAAAAGCAAAAAAAACAAATGATCCTATGCGCATAATTTTTTTGTTAGACTTATGTAAATTTAGTTAGAGTTGGTTAAAAAAAATGTTTGTAGCAGGACTCAATAGTTAATAATAGTACTAATATTTGATTTTGTATTATTTTATTATAAAAAGGCAAAAACAAAAATAATCGCTCTGGTCTGTGGTTGGGTCTGTAGAAGTGAGAAGAGAGAGAAGAAGGAGGCATGGAAGTGCAGCAAATATGGGAGACGGTGAAGGAGGCCATCGTGGCCTACACAGGCCTAGCTCCGGCCACTTTCTTCACGCTGGTGGCGCTCCTCTTTGCCGTTTACTACGTGGTTTCGGTGATGTTCGGGTCGCCAGCATACGAGGACTATCGGCGCCACGGGGAGAGGGATATGGAAGAGGAGCAGATGCCACCTCTGAAGCCGCCAGTCCAGATTGGTGAGGTAACTGAGGAGGAGCTCAAGGCCTACGATGGCACCGATCCCGAGAAGCCCCTTCTCATGGCCATCAAAGGTCAGATCTATGATGTCTCCCAAAGCAGGTACCTTTCTTTTTTCTTCAACTCTGAAATTGTGAGTTGACCTTTGGTCAAACCTAGTTTAATCCCTGTTTTTGGATTGCAGGATGTTTTACGGACCCGGTGGACCCTATGCTCTTTTTGCAGGCAAGGATGCCAGCAGAGCTCTCGCTAAGATGTCTTTTGAAGACAAAGACCTCACTGGGGATATTTCTGGGCTTGGCCCTTTCGAGATTGAAGCCTTACAAGACTGGGAATACAAGTTTATGACCAAGTATGTTAAGGTCGGTACCATCAAACAAACTGCACGGGATTTGGATGTTGATTCTAAGCCTACTGAAGCTGCCCACTCTGAAACTCCCTCTCATGTTGATGCTCATAAAGATGAGTAAATGGAAAAGGGGTTGCTGAGAAGCCTTAGAAAATATGAGACTGGTTTACTTTTTGTGCTATGCTATTCATGCTTTGTTGGAATGTTAAGTCTAAGATCAATAAGTAAGGAATTACTAGTGATAAGTTTGAGTGATATCTTTCTTTTTCCTCCATAATATGTATATTAGTTAACAGCAACAGATCAATAACATTTGGGAGCATATCTTGGGCCAAGTAGTGGTCTTTCTGTATTAATATTTGATACGATGGCAAGAATAAACGAAGGGTTAGAACTTAGAAGTATCTGTGATGAACTTTGCATTGCTTCTTTTACTTGAAAACTGCTTGATGGAAGTTCCAAGTAACTGATGTGATTTGATAATTGAGAGGGGATGCTGTGATGCCTTGGATGATGTGAATGTCATTTTTACTCATCTTTCTTTGAGTGGATTAGATGCTCCAATAGTTAGAACTACCCCACAGTCTACACTCTACCTGATTCCTTGTTAAATCTTTGCACTGCCTACGGAGTTCTCTTTTGGGAATATCCAGTAATGGACTTGTTTGGTTTCAGTTTTCTGCAATGCTAAAATAGAGGGAGACAGGGACATTCGGAATTAACCTTTTTTATTATAACCTTGTCTAGCCGTAAAGTCAAGTAAACTATTTTATTCAATTAAGAGTTTGATTCGGTCAATCGAAATTGCGTGTGGATTTGTCCGTGGAATATAATGTATTCAATAAGTAAAAAAAATTCATCAACTTTTGTTCCCATTCTTGAATCAGCATTTATGTCACTCATTTTATTTTAAGAAGCAGCCTGCACCAAGCAGACTTCTCTTGGTGGTGGTACCGGGTTAGATTTATCACTATTTAAGAATCTTAAGCCTATCTCATTTTCTTGTTTAGTACGCATTGAAATTTGGCATGGTAATCCTAATAGCTAGCTAGGCACAGTTGAATATTGAAAGGAAACTTATCATTATGAGATCAATTGATGAAATGGAGTTTTTTCATATATAATAAAAAATTAATTTTGATGCAATATGTAAAACTGTTTTACATTGACAGCATAAATAATCTAAAAGAACAGTTATGATTGCACAACTGAGTAAGTCAGTCCATCAAAATTAAACTCGTATAATATTTAATGGGTTGGCATAATTTCCTATTGATTACATATTGCTTAGTTTGAAAACAAACTTGTGAGGTCAATTGACGCCTTATTTTCAAATAAAATTCTCTCTCACAGAAAATTATTGACAAATTATACTTATATCCCTAACAATAATGGTGAGAAGCATATGAAATATTCTTTATTTACCAACATGCACAGAAAATCCATCTGAGTGTTTCATAATTAAGAAACTAATAATAATTTCTTCTATCACTTAATTACGTAGCCACTTGTCTGGTTTGAGCAAAGTCAACCTCTGGCATTTGGCATACGTGCGTGAGTCGCATAATGTGCTTAGCAACAAATCATCTTTCTCAACGATTGAAAACTATTTTATTCATGAATTCACACCTTGTAATTAATATGTCTATATTGCTTACTTATTATTATAGACTCGCCAGCTTGCCTTAGGCTTCATTCAAGTATTCTTAGAAGCAATAATAATAAATTTCTTCATTCTATAGTCTCTCCTTTTCAGACCAGGGTTATGATGGGAGTTCCAAGACGTTCAATCCTTTTTCTGCTTCTCATCATATTTGTGCTGTCTATATTGTTGCAAGGATCAACCTCTCGTTTAATCAATGATCATCATGTTGATTGGAATAGGAGAGCAGAAGAGAAAAAGCATTCCTCCATGTTTATGCAAAGTTATTCTGCTATTCTTTCCTCTTTGAATTCCAAGTCCAAGAACAAGAAGCAAATTCATGCAGTTTCACACCGGCTGGTTCCTTCAGGACCAAACCGTCTTCATAATTGATCCTCCTGGATCCCTTATGCATACATAAATTAAGAGTTAGTCATCTTTATTATTTCCTTTCTAGATTTTGGGGTACATATATATATGTGTAGTGTTATTTAATATAGGGTAAAGTATATTTTTTGTCTGAAGTTTGACAAAAGTTTCAAAAATACCTCTAAGTTTTATTTTGTCCTAAAAGTTTTCGATTTGCATCAAATATACCCCGAACTGCTAATTTTTCAAAAAATTTAAGACCAATTCAACAACAATTTCATAAGAACAACCCTCAACACAAGCAAATCAAGCATAGTTTTCATGCATTATTGTTAGATTTGTCTTAATTTTTTTGAGAATTTAGCCGTTAAGGGTATATTTGATGCAAATCGAAAACTTCTAGGACAAAATTAAAACAAAATAAAACTTAAGGGTATTTTTAAAATTTTTGCTAAACTTCAGAGACAAAAAATATATTTTACCCATTAATATAATTACTTTTTGTTGTCAATTTTTATGGCATATATATGTAGGGCAAGGTAGGTGAAGCTGGTTATGGATTATGCAGATAATAGATAACTAGAAAAAAGGGAATAAAGTTTGCAAGTACTCCTTTAATTTGTTTTTGGATTAAGCCATTTGTCTTGATGTGTGTTTCTATCATGTGATCATATGATATTTCATTTTTTTTCCCTAGAAGAATGTATATGATACAGTGTTTATATTCTTATATGATGCTCTATTCAATTCACCCTAGTTTGATCATCAGTGACCACAGAATTTTACACCCTAAAATCTCATCAGTTCTATAGAGATTTAGTTTGACCGATCCCCTAGGAATCATAAAGGAAGATAGCTAATTAGCATGGGAATTAGTACTAGTGCTATTATTATTATATCTTGAACTCATCAGAATGTTGCATTTTGATCGTTGACCAAACACAAGTACAGCTTTTAGGGAATTGAATGAATATATAGAAATCAAAGTGCAACCGGATGGGATCGCATGTAATTTTGGTCATGATAGTTTATTCACCACAATATTGACTTTTTAAGCACTATTAAAGTGGTCTTTGGAACTTCATACTAGTAATAGCAACTTCTTGAGCTTTTTTTTTGGATTGAGCTTCCTAAGTTTTTTTTTTTTTGGTCCTTTTAGACAGACCTTGTGTGTCTTATATGTTTATTAACTACGTTAGGAAGTCCTTTTGGCAAGCGGAATATTCTTCTTCATTGGATAATGGTGGGACTTTTTGAAGTAAAAACCCTAACTACATCCTATAGGGTTAATAAAAACAAAACGTTCTTTTTTTTGCACTTGGAAAACAAAGGTTAAGACCCACACCAATCCTGACAAAAAAAACCCACTGGAAAAACAATAAAACCCACACTAATTTCGATTTTATGCATATTGCAATTTATTGGTCAATGATAAACTCTCAAATAAAGTTTTAATCCACAACAAATTAATTATTAATTTCTTAGACTAAAAAATACTATAAACAACTAATAGAAAAAAAACATCATTTAATTCAAGGATTTGCCTTACTTTTAACTAGAGCTATTATGGTATTCTTTAACTAATTCTACATATAATAAACAATTAAATAAAACTAGGAGGTTCTACTTCTACCTAGACCTTTCACCTTTGTAATGCTATGAAGTAAATTCTAGTAATAGTTTTTGAGATTCACATAATTATCTAACTTAGTTCTTAAAATTTTATTAGAGCACTGCTAGGGAGTCAGCAGTTTTTTAACTTTTGGGCTAGCAAACAACCAGCATAAACATGTTAATAAAAATGGATGCAAACTTAACAAATAGAAAACAAATACACAAAAAAAAATATCAGCATAAAAATGCATACTGGCTGAATGATGGTTAAATCTTAATATATTTGCTGGTCCTGAGAATTTCCAATTTTATTATAATGATCTTTTAGATTGAGTTTCGAATACCATAATAGTCCTTGGACTTCTTTTTGGTGGTGACTCAATTCTTATGATGTGGCTCTTCTGTACCATATTAGAGTGTGCAATGAATAATTAATATAGCTAGACTACAATTAGACCCAATTTGATCTATTTTTCATTATATAATCCTAATTCTTCTTCTTCTCTTTAATTTGGTGCTAAAATTACTCTATTTATTATTAAGTTATTTTTTTCTGATTAAACTAAATTAAATATTTAAGACAAATAGATTCAACAACCATATATTTACTTGAAAAATATAATCTCAAAACTGAAACTATTAAAATCCAAACAAAATTATTATCGTGAATAAACTCACAACACAAAAAATCCCAAAAGTAATAGCAAAAAATTTTCAAAGAAAACTAAAATGAAAACGACACTGTTTTTCGAAATGCTTAGAATCTGAACTTGGTAAAGAACCAAAGATTTTTGCCAGTCTTGAACTTCTTCTCGAGCCTCTTCTTGGTCTCCTTTAGCACCGCAACCTTCTTGTCCTTCAAATCCATGTAAAGCATGTAGGGACATCACATCTTGGAAGTTAACCATCTTAACCAACACCTTCACGTGCAACTTCTTCGCCGTCTTCTTGACCCACGTATCGGCCTTGCAGCACGATAACCACTTTGTTACGCCATGAAATGGTATTTGTTAGTGTTTCTATTCTTCAAATGAAGCAACATGGCATGCATTGCTCCCTGTCATTCTCAATGAGATAAGCACGTGGTCAATTCACCTTATCCACATTGCGAAATTGCAACCACGTATATACATGGGACACTCATTTTCTGTTTGTTTGATGCATTTATAATTCTACTACAATCTGCAAGAAGATACATGCTCCCTTCATTATGACATATAATACTCACTTGATTGCAACTTTGAACATCACTCGAACCTTCTGGATCTCGTAGTCTCCCGCGAAAAGTAAAATACACCAAACATTTTTGTGTCAAAATAATTTTCATGATAAAAATTCAGGTGAGGTCGACTCCAGGAGAAGTTGATAACATTTAATCTAATGGCTCTCAGGTATCAATTTCACGTGAAGTCGACTGCACTTAAGTTTCCACCAATTTTTATAATAATGTTAGTTGTCATTTTATTTTCAGCTTTTAGTTAGTTTTTTTAAAGATTTATTTGCTTTATGTTTAAAAATACCTAATTGCACTGCTAATTTGCCATATAAAAAGATTTTATACTTAAAATATGTAGGGGTGAGCACGGATAGCGGGTACCCGATTATCCGTTCGAATCCGAATCAAACCAATTAAATTGGTTCTGAAATCAACGGGTAATCGGGTTCAACCCGAACCAAACCGATAATTTTATTAGTGATTGGTTCGGGTATTGGTTTTGGGGGTGCGGAACCCGAAGCAACCCGTGAACCCAATCATATAATAATTAAATAAAAAAATAAAAAATATATATATGGCTTTTCCATTAATTTTAATATGTTTAGATTTTAATGAGTTTAGTTTTTAATGTATTTGATGTTTAACATGTTTGGATTATTTCTATTGATGTTATATGTTTTATTGTAGGGGTGTTCAAATCCAAACCGATCCAAATTAAACCGCTCATCTAATCCGATCCAAACCGAAAACCGATTAAAACCGCACTAATTCGGATTTGATTGGATTTTATTTTTTATAAACCACTGGATTGGATTGGATTTCGGATCTACTTTTCATAACCATTCCAATCCAATCCAAACCGCACAATGTGCCATAATATTAATATTTTATTATTATGTTTACAATTATACTTATAACATGTTCAATTTGTTATACATTTTTCTATTATTCATGTATTATTATTATTTAATAAATATTTTATGTTGAAAATGTTATTTATTTATTTATTTTAACTAACCTATAATTTTATTTCTATTGTTATGTTATCGTTGGCTTTTTAAGATATTGTTAAGACTTGTTATGTCATTGTTGATTATTTAAAATTTGATGTTGAGACTTGTTATATGTATTTAAATTTTTTATTTTAAAAACCGTAAATCCAAACCGATCTAAACCACTTGTAATCGAATTGGATCGGATCGGATTTCCAAAAAAATTTCATTCAATCCAAACCGCACCGCATATAAATTAAGCGTTCGGATCGGATGACTTTTTCCCTTAAAACCGAACCAAACCGCACCGCGAACACCCTTATTTTATTGTACTTGTTGAATTTTTAAGATAAAAATTTTGTTTTTTTTTATGAATTTCTGGTATCCAATTATCCGAATCGAACCAATCCGTTCTTAATCGGTTTGGTTTGGTTCGGATACATATATAAAAAAATACAAATTCAAACCAAACCGAACCATACTTAACCCTAAAAATACGTCAAAATTATTAAATAAAAATGTAATCAAATCTGTCATTATTTAACTAAATTTAACTATCTAATTTTATAACTTCACATAATTGTATCTTTACTTAAATTTTCAGCGTTAAACATTCTTACTAATGTAAATAATTTTTCTTTATTCTTTTCTATTCCAAACTAAACCACCCATCAAATTTTATCCAAAAAATGTTATTATAGCAACTCAAATCTTACATTAATCGCACCTTAATCAAGTTAAATTAAGGGATTAGCGAAGATTTTTGTAGGCCAATAATGTCTACAAATTAAATCCAGAAAATAGTGCACCGTAAACATTTCCACAAATGGAACAAAAAGATATATATTGCTTTCTCTTATCTTTTCTGGCATTCATATTTGTACATGTTTGCTAATTGCTACCGTTCAATATCAGTAAGCTATTAAAAGCGAATATATCCAAAAACAAAAAATATATGATTCGACTAAAAAAATTAAAATAATAAAAAAAAATTATATAAATAACCAATAATTTTTTTTGAACAATATGAACAACCACTAATCAAATCAAAACACACTATACTTTTAAATTACTCACTTAAATATTAATATTAGAATAACTATCTGCACACAAATGAACATCCAATATATTCATTCTTTATATTTTCATTCTCTATCTATACTTTTCTTAAAAAAAACATAGTTGATTCATAATGTGGCTACCATGGGTGTTCACAGAGAGAGCAGCATGAGCAGAAATTGATACTCTCACTACTCACTGCCCTCCATTATTCTTCCATACTCTTCCCTTCCCTCTAACAGAGCTCTGACCCTTCTTACCTCTGCTGCTACCTCCTTCCGTGTCACTCCAACACAATCCTTTCTTCGAACACTCCGCCGCGTTGTAGCTCGCCGAACGCTGCGTCATCATCACCCCATGGTTCACCATAATGTACCTCCTCACATCCTCCGGCAACCTCAGCGTATACCTCTCCATACACTCTCCTGCCTCCACCACCGAGTGCCCCGTCGTATTCGACCTCTTCAGAACCCTCCCCTTCCCACCAAGCTTCCCTTTTGCCGCTCTTTCCGGCATCCCTTTATCTTCTTCGTTGTTCCGCTGTCCCTCACTCGCGTCACGCGCCAACGGGCTCCCCTCAATTATGCTCTCGCCACCCACGCTCTGTTCTGCTCTGTTTCCAGAACCGTCTTCTTCGTGTTCTTCTTCTCCCTCGCCGCTCAATTGTGTTATCACCGAAATGGCGACTTGGGAGGGATATTGGTTGAGATTGGCGCGGCAAACGGGGCAGGTGACGTGGGAAGAGAGCCAGGCGTCGATGCAGGGAGGGTGGAACACGTGGTTGCAGTGTGGAAGCAACCGAAGAGTGTCGTTGCCGGTGAACTCGGTGAGGCAGACGGCACACTCTAGCGGAGCTTCTTTGCGGATTCTGAGGTCCTTGATGCTGGAATAGAACACGATGGGGAAGGTTTCGAGGATGTCGGGGCTGATGCCGCCGTTGCAGCAGGAACAGGGCAAGTGTGTGATATTGCTCTGTTGTTGAGTAAAGTATGGCTCTGTGCAGCGGCGGAGGAAGGCTACGAACGCGGCGAGGAATATGAAGGTTCCGAGGATGGTGGCGATGAAGAGGAAGGTTGAAGGGTCCCAGGGGTTGTCGTTGGAGGAAAGCGGTTTCATCGGCTGGAGCGGGGACTGTGCCTCTGTGCCATTGCCATGCTGATGGAGAATGAGAATGAGCATGAGCAAGAATTGCAAGTGTAATGGTTTAGGTTTGAATTTGGATTCAAGCATAGCTCCTTTCTTTTTTATTCAAGTTTGTTGTGTTTGGGTTTTTGACCAATTTCATAGGATCAGGGAAGTAGGAACGAAGGAAGGAAGGAAGTAGTTGTCATATTTATATCAAAATGCATGCTGAACTGAACGCCGCACTTTCGCTTTTCATGGAATACAAAACAAAACCAATTTAATTTAGTTAACACGGCTGTCATTTCTTTCTCATCAAGCAAATTTTATTTTTGAGAACTGCTATGTTTTTAATAAAAAAAAGTGTAAATATAAGACTATTAGATGAAAAAAATATAATAAATATTATTTGATATTCTCAGGCGTATATATTTCATACATTTTGTTTATAATTAGGTGGAAACTCAAATTCTTTAGATTTTATGTAAAGTTGATAATTGAAAATTGTTAGATAATTTGATTGATTTGACTAAATTTTTATTCAACAGCAGTCAGTTATCAACTTTAGATAAAGTCGACTGCACATGAGTTCTCATCTTATAATTATTAGTGGATTGAATTGAATACATTATTGATTCACTTTTTTAATTCTTATCATTTTAAAAAATTTAATAATTGATAATTCTCTTTTTATATAGATCTATATGATAATTCCTAAAAAATTAGCCTTATGTAATTATTTTTGTAACTAATATGACAACTGTTTTATACTTTTATTGGCATGTGCAAAGGAAGTGGTTCCACCTAATCCCCGCAATTTCAATTTTCAGGTAAAACTAAAAACTAAAAACTTTTCTCTCTCTCTCTCTCCAGCAGTTTGTTTCCCGAGAAAATGCGAGAAAAAATGCTACTTCATGTTTTGCCTTTATCATTTTAGCCGCTGTCTGGGGATGCTCTCTACTTGATCCTCAGATTTTATTCAACCAAACTTCTAAGTGAGGTTTTATCTCCGCCCGATCTACAATTGATTTTTCCCTCTTTATGTTGCTTTGTCTTTTCCTACTTTTTCTGTAAGCTAGATCGTGATTAGGGTAATCATTCAAATGTGTTAAATCGGTGCCTAACACCGTACTTGTTTCGACAATGAAGCAATTGCCATTTGCTTATTATGTTAACTGGACTCATGATTATGGAATTTTACCATTGTGCGGCGCCCTGCAAATTGAAATGGAATTGGCTTGTTTGAATATGCTTGCATGCTTTTTCTTGTTCATTCTTGCCACAGTTTCATGTTTCATTGGGATATTCTGCATTTCTGTGTTATTCAATTGCTTTGTGATTTATGTGATAATATTTTGTTTTCTCGCTCTTTAATTTTGTGAAATGCAAGCATCTTATCAATGAACTGTGCACTACCCCAAAGGTTTGCCCTTTAGGGTTGGACTGTATATTACCCTCATGAAATGTAATCCTTTTTGCCAGCATGGGATATGATGTCTAGTGTTTTGCCTTGGTAATGTTTTGGTATTGAATTCTGTTAGAATGGCTATTAACTGCGTTTCTTACCTGGAAGAGTTTGTTTGAGATATTATGAATGCAAGATATTATAAATTGATGGTAGTGTAGTTTTCCAACTTCATCTTGGACTAAGATCTTGAGAATAGTAAAAGTTTCATATATAAGAGTGTTGCATTGTCAAAGGCTGTATTTTCTTTTAACCACTATGGCTGCCACAGTAGAGTAGTAGAAACTTGTAAATCATTTATACTTCCATTGTAGTAGCAGCTCTCAATTTATGTCTGGTTTTCTTCACCCTTCGGTTTCTGTTTGCACATCAACTTGTCAATCTAATTTTCTTGTATTCGTTTCACTAATATTCACTGCCAGTTTGTTATTTAGCTTTCTTTTTATATATATGATATAATTGATCCAGTTCATATATTTCATCTTTATGTCTATATACATTCACACTGTTGTTCCTCGTAGAAGTAATTATCCAAGTTAGGTGATCAGACTTGGCCTCATAGTTTTTGGTATGGTTGGGTTTCCATGTGTTCACCATTTGCTGCTGCAAGATCAAATAATCAGTGTTTATATGTTTGTAGTGGTTGTGGACATTCTTTAACTTGTCCAGGGTGTTATTTCTTCATTGCTTCTGCATGCTCTCTCTTTATTTTACGTTATTTTATCTCGTCAAAGTTTGTGTTTTTGAATGTCAGGGTATTAACATATAAACTGGTTTTTGTTCTTCGGGTTTACCAGTTCACTTCGGGGAATAACTGCATGCATTTGGCGTTTGAAGAACCCATTCATCTACCAAAATGAAGTACTACTACCAATCTTCCTTTTTCGTTAATTTTCTTATTTAATGTGGGAAATGAAATTTAAGTTGAATTCTTTGGATTACTGTAATTTGTGTATCTGGTGAGCTAAGAATTCTGTTCATGTGGAATGAATGGCTAAGTCTGAATATCTTGAATATTTCATTTGTTATCACATTGCAGATCACGTGTAAGATGGGATGAGGCTAACATTGTAGAAATTGAATCAACCAAACCCGTGAGGCAGAAAATTACTGAGCCGAAGACTCCGTATCACCCTATGATTGATGATGAAGGCATGGAAAGAACACTGTTAAAATTTTGCATTTTCTTTATCACTTTCTTGCATAGCAGAATTGGTTAAACCGTTTGATATTACAACAACAACGTCTTGTCCCACTATGTGGGGTTAGTTACATGAATCGAACTGTTTGATATTAGAGAAGAAATATTCTTCTACTTTAATATTGCATCTGTTATTCTAAAAACATAACTAACTGTTAAGGAAGTTTGAAATGGATCCTAAATTTTTTTTGGTGGTTTTAATGTTATCTCAAGCATGTCTCAGTCTAGATTAAAAGTCACTTATGTGCGGCTACATTTGATATGAACAACCAAATCTTTTAGATTCTCCATCTCCCATAAGAGGAAGCTTTGAGGAATGTGTTGATGGTGAACATTGTGAAACAAATGCCGTATCAGCCTTTGATGATGCGGCTTCTGGTAGCAGAAAAGGCACAAAGGAGTCTGATGGCTGGACGTCGTCAGAGGATGAGGCAGAAGCAATGGAACAAGATGATGATGGTAATATTAAATCTTCATTTGTTGTGACAAAGATATGAACCTTCTATCCATTTTATTGCAACCATCACTTTTTCTATCTGCTTGTGCTTTTTATTAGTGAGATTCCGTATTGATATTCAATTTCCAATCCAAATAATTCAAATCTTTCTATAGTTTACCCTATCACCTTAATATGTATAATCAATTACGACATGTAATAGATGTGGCTGGCACTGCACAAGCATAGCAAGCTGCTAGTTGCTGTATCCAATTTCAAAACTTCGGTAAATCAAGAATTGTATGTTACTGGACATCATATTTATCACCAATATTTTATTTTAATTTAACTTTGTTGCAAAGACAGCTATAAGAAATGCTTGATTACAAGTTGGTGCATTTGACCCTTACCAAGAGCTTCTTTTGGGCATTTCATTTCTTGATCCCCTCTGGGCTATATGTGTGTGTGTGTGTGTGTTTTAACTGATTGATTACTTTATCTATTGTAACCTGAAATTTTTTTTCCCTTGGCTGGGATTCTGAAACAGATAAGAATTTGAGTTTTAAAGAGCAGAGAAAGGCCCACTATGATGAATTCCTGAAAGTTAAAGAGCTGAGGCAGAAGGCTTCTCTTGTAGAGGACGAAAGTGACGAGGATAACAATGCCGAGCTAACCAAGGGGAAGGGGAGCAGTGACAAATCTGCAGTGAGTGCTAGCTGAAGGGACTGTGACATCACCGGGTAAAGGAAAAGATTGCCCATTCAATGCCTCAAACTAATGTTTCTTACACAGTGATCAACAAATAAAACCCACTCTCTGGTTTCGTTATTCATTTCATTCTGTGGGCAGGACATAACAGAACGATTTCACTGTATTCCTTGTGTCATTTGTGTGTAAATAGTTCATCCTTTTCCACATGCCGATCCTGTCTGTTTATCTTTTATTTTTCTTTTTGTGGGATCACTACACACTATATTATTTATCCAAAGACTAAAATTGCATCATCCGTACATACTCCTGTATGACTCACTACTCACTAGGAAGCATTACTGCAATAAGATTTCTTTAAGGTATTATTTAGTTGATCCGACTCCGATTGGCTTCTTTAAGAAGTAAAGATTGAGGTAAGTTGCTTTGATGAATGAATTTTGGCATCAGGTTTAGCTTAGCTTGTTCACATGCACGTTTTTGTCTCCAGTCTCCGGATGTAGGAGGTCATCATATTTATCCATCTTGGCATCATTTTAGTGCTATGTTTGGCTTAATAAGACATTATGGGGTGGTACAATGTCATTTTCCCATCCGTGCTTTTTTATGTGGAACAAAATTTTTGCCAATATTATCTATTCAAATATCATATTTAAAAAAACAATATTTTAAGAGTTAAGATTCATTAAGGATAGAAATAGAGAGCAGAAACTCTCGGTTCTAGGCGCAATAGGTCCGCGAAGAAGAATAAGCATGAAATCTGCTCAATCTAGGTCGGATGAAGCAGGTTCAATGGCCGCAGAAATCTGCAGCCAAATAGCATCCATATTCTCAAAGCCCACCCACCCGTACCCGC
>NC_029793.2:146578392-146580044 GCF_000816755.2 Arachis ipaensis | reverse complement strand
GCCGTAGCCTCTCGAAAAGCCCGTGTTTTCCTCTACGGAGTGGGCCGCGAGGGCCTCATGCTGAAGGCCCTCTGCATGCGCCTGGCTCACCTGGGCCTACAGGCCCACCTTGTGTTCGACATGACCACTCCCCCCATCGCTACCGGCGACCTGTTGGTGGCTTCCGCCGGCCCCGGGGGGTTCTCCACCGTGGAGGCCATATGCAGCGTGGCCCGATCCAACGGCGGGAGGGTCCTCCTGCTGACGGCCCAGCCGGAGAGGGGGTCGTGCGTGAGACACGCGAATGCGGTGGCTTGCGTGGCAGCGCAGACGATGGCGGATGATGAAGAGGGTGAGGGGAATGAGTTGCTTCCGATGGGGAGTTTGTACGAAGGGGCTCTTTTTGTGGTGTTCGAGATGGTTGTTTACAAGCTTCGAGAGGCGTTGGATCAGACCCCTGAAGCCGTTCGATCTCGTCACACTAATCTTGAGTGAATTTAAGTGTCAATGTGTCATGTCCGTGTCACTATTTGGGTCATATCTTCATCTGCTCACCCGAAATAAATGTACCCACTGTTCTATAAGGTTCTTGATATCAATTAAGCAGCTAAGTACGCACCATGAGTAAGATATTTTATTAAGTTCTTTTACCCAAACTACTCATCAACCATTTTACGGTGAAAATAGTTCTATTTTTTCTCTCAAATGCCACATAATAGGCAGTATATAGAGGCCATGAATTCTTCGAACGACTTTTGGTTTCTTTTGACAAAATAAATAAACAAATATTTGGTAGGGTGCCAAAAAACGATGGCTCCATAGCACAGCTCGGTTATACTTCATATGACATTCTAAAATAATGATTCCTTACACAAATTTATACAGAAAATAAATAAATAAATTGTCACTTTTAAAATCATAGTCAAGATTCGTAAGTCTCAAGATATTTTGAACGATATTCCCCTCCTATTCGCCCTCCATAGAAATTTCTTTACGTAGACAAAAAGCTTAACTCAAGAATCTCTCCCTTTCCACTGCTTCTCGCTCTTCTCTATATATTAGTAGTAATTCTTCCATCAATAAATCATAAAAATACATTATTGACGGTTCAATTGAAGTATAATGCAATAATATACTAGGATTATAGTGTATGGTGTGTCTTTTGACTTTTCAGATTTCTTTATTAGAAGCAACTAATAACACTAGCTGGTTCAATTAGATATACTCTAATTTGCGTGTAAATAACTAAAATGATAAATACTATGAATTATAGGAAATAGTATTAGATAATTGTTGAATATGTAAACTAGTGTTTGTTTTGCACTTATTTTTGTTAGTCAGAATCAATTTGTTAGGAGAAGTATTTTTTTAACAAAATTTATTAGAAATACTTTTAATAAGCTACTAAAAATATAAATTATTTTACGTTAATAAAATAAATTCGGATTCAATTAATTTTATAAAAGTGAAAAACTAAACACATGATTTTGATTTTCATCATATGAAAATGTGTTCTATTATTAGTTAAGAGAGATGCCATTTTGAGATTTTCACATTTTTTACACTATATATTACCTTCTCTTTTAATCAATGTTTGGATAAATCATAATGAACATATTTTCGGTGCATTAATGACTAAATATTTAGAAGTTCATCCATATTTATTGCTTAAA
>NC_029793.2:146572374-146577528 GCF_000816755.2 Arachis ipaensis | reverse complement strand
ACTATCATGACTACTGGATATTATCATTTGAAGATATATATCCTAGATTATATATCTCCGCCTTGTCATTATCATATGTGCTACGTACTGTTGATAGTAGCTGGCTTACTTTATCTTAAACAGACGATTTTACGTACTAATCGAAGTTTAATTTAAAAAATCCAAAAGAATTACCAACCCCTTCCATAAACTTATTAATTAAGCTTACATTATCTCCTCTCTCACTCTCTCTTTCCTGACAGGTAATCAAAGTTGTCGTTTGCACGAAATGGTATTTAAGAGCATAGATCATTATTTGAGCAATAATATAGATTAAATAAACACAAAGTATCATGATATTTTTTTTGTACATGTTTTGGTAATAAAGAATAAAGAACCTTTTATACATTATACATATAGTGTGGCTCCTCACCTCTTCTTTCTAAATTTTTACCACACTTTCCTGATTTCCTCTCTCTCTCTCTCTCTTTCACGCTTCTTCTCCCTTCTCTCTAACAAAAACCAATTAGCACCGTCGATCGAGAATGGAATCAATGGTGCAGGTGGCCAAGGGTGAAACGGCGCCGTTTTGGACGGAGGAGAGGCACGTGCACTTCCTCAACACCATGGAAGCCTCCTTCGTCCGCACAATGCTCCACCGCAACGGAGGGGACTACTACTCCGGCAGATGGCAGCTACTCCGGCTGGACCGCCACCTCCCGGACTCGTCGGAATCCACCTTGGACTCGGAAGGAAGCCGCAACAGCAAGATGAAGAAGAAGCATGAAGCCTCATCACCGTCAGGTAGGGTATTATTGGACTCACTTTGACTTGACCTAAATCAAACAGCACGTAAAATCACACTCTCATCCATCCATCTATCATGGAAAATATCGAATATACCACTCAGATATTTTCTTTGCCTTTTTCATTTTCCTTTAATATTATATTATATGAAAGAAATATCTCATCTATATATGTACTTTACTTTGAATTTTCATTCAATATATAACCTTATCTTATTTTATTTCCTTTCCTTTCACGTGACAGATTCGTTATTGATAGGTCCCCGATCCAGAACGGAGAAAAGAAGATCCATGAGAAGGAGAAGGAGATCATCGCAACTACGGATTTCATCAATGGAGGAGCAGGCATGTCTTTAATTAATTAATTTCTTAATTACACCCTATATATATGCACGCGAAAAAATCTAGGGCGAACAACTTTATCAAATTCTAGCTAATATGAAGTGAGTAATTCTATACCATTGAATGAAATCTTACACCATTAAAAACATCATTAATAGCTATTCAATGGCTACAAATTACAAAAATTACTTTCCGCACTCCTCGTATGCACGCATATCATATGGTTAGAAAATTAATTGCTTGTGCACCAACAACCACTGCACGTACTCGAAATCCAAATACATACAGTTTATATTAAGAGATAAAACGTATCTGTATGTGATAACATTAACATACATTCGATATGAATGTCAACATATAAAATGTGTATACAAATTAAATCAATCTAAAAAATTTAAAACGGTAGGAAAACAAAAAAAAAAAAGACAAAATTTATCTTATTGAAGATTTATTAAAAACAAATTTTTAACTAAATTTTTTTTTGTTATCAAATATTTTTTATTTAAAAACGGGGGAAGGTGACTATGATAATTGATGACATTGTGGGGTTTGATTATGGTGAAATAATTTGGAATTATGTCCCCACAGGTGGTCCCAGAAATAGAAAATGGAGGAGCAGAAGATACTGCTTTTGTTGGTGAGCATCATAAACATTGAGTTAAGTAATCTTCATTGTTTAGTACCATCTTCCATCGCTCCTGTTCCTGCTCCCGCCGGCAAAGAAACACAGATGAAGCCTTTTTTCCCCCCTTTGCATTATTGGTGGGCTATACTAGCTGTTAACAATTCTTTCTATCTTCTTTTGTAACTTATTTTCCATGCTTATCTTGTTCCGAAGAGATAATATTTATTTATATTTGAACTCCTTTGTTTTTTTGGGTGATTTAAGGGTTGTCTTTTTCTTATTATTATAGGTAAAAAGCAATTTATGACTCTATATTGATGAGAAGATGGTAAAGTAATATAATGTGATTTTCCAATAATAAATTAATTTCACTATGTTGATGAAAATAAGTTTGTATTAACTATTAAAGTGACTTTTCTGTTAAGTTTTTATTTGAAAAATCATTTAAAATTTGAAATTTATCCGAATAATAGCAATGCAGACCAATCTTATATGCAATTAGTGTATATATTTTAATTAAATTCTATATTTAAACTTGTTGTTTTATTTTGGGTCCCATCTATCTCTATCGTAGAAAAAGAAACAATGAAATAAGAATCGTAAATAGTGGTGATAGAAAAAGAAAATACATTAATGAAAGAAAAATATATATAATTTTAGGAAAAATGTTTTTTCTTCAGTTGTGATTAAAACTTAAAAAGGCGTCACACTTTTGGTTGTCCAAATTAGATATAGATATATTTTTGGCATTACATAGTCAATGCTACATTCATTTCTTGTCTTAAAAATGGCTTTTGAAACAAAAAGAGCAAGGGCTAAGATATTTTACTATAGTTGGGGTGGGTAAGATTTTTACGATAAGATTCTGTGGTAGTGAGATGGATCGATGAAACATAGATAGAGTAATAACTTATTGAGGAATTGAGATATTTTCATGAGGTTGCATATATCATACATGTGATATGATCGATATTGTTTCAGGACTAAATTGCATATTTCACACGTTGTTTTCACACTTGATTTTTCAAAAATATTATGTCAATATAATTACTAAATTAATTATTATATATTTATTTATATTATTTTACTGATGATCAATTTATAACTAATTTTTGTTATAAAAAGTTTTAGGAGACTAATATTTTTTTTTTACTTTATTTTAAACTAACACTAGTTAATTGTATACATATTTCCGAGTTGATAATATTTTTTTAACGTATAAGTCATCGAGGATGTGATTCATAGTTCGAAAGTTTTTACATAGAGTACATAACCAGGGTGAAATGAAGACTTCGAGTTATATAACAGAAGAATTCTTTGTTAAAAAAACTTCAATGGTTACGGTCAGAATCAAATGGAGAATAATTGGAGATGTACATATAAAAGATACTTTGACATTTAAGTCAGTAAATATTAAAATATATACGTAAAATTAAAGATATTTTAACACTCAAATTAAAATATTTAAAAGATAGAATAATCCTATAAAAATAAAATGTTAGAAGTAAAAAATAGAAATAGAATGTCTTCTGAGCCGAGAATTATTAGGTCTTCGATAAAGTCTAAATCATATTAGTTTTGTAGAACTTATGAATCTCCTTTTGTTGAGAAGTATAAAATAATTTATATAAATAGTAAGTTGATAAATATTATTAATGTTACCACCATTTGATAATTGAATCGCTAATAATGATAATAAAGTTGTTGGTTATATATCTCAATCTACTAAATTTTAAAGTGGTCTTTTAGATTTATGGTTTTTATCATTTAGTATGAAAAAAGTATTTTAAATTTAAAATTTATTATACAAATTTTCGAGATCTAATTATGGGTATCATATTAGACCATAAATTTCTTTTAGCATTGAATTAGTAAATAAAATGCTGAACTAATTTTGATTTACCATGCTAAATAAATTATTAAACGATGTTATTTTGTTTTAGCACTTAAATAAAATAAAAATAAAAAAAAAAAATTTAAATAATGTACAAATTATTTTATAATTTTATTTTTTTTTTGTTTTTGTCATCTAAATAAAACAATAATGTCATTTAATTTTTTATCTAGCATGAGAAATCAAAACTAGTTCATTCTATTAGTTTACTGTTACTCAATGTTAAAAAATCTAAAAATGAATATAGTGCCTAAAATTTGATTTCAAAGATGACTATAATAAATTTTAAATCTAAAACTAGGGGTGTGCATGGCCCGGCCCGACTCGAAGACTCGGCCCGGTCCCGAACACTTTAGGGGCTAATTTGGTGTGATTTCATCGGGTCTAGGGCCGGGTATGGGTCTCAAAAATAGACCCGGTCATAATTTCGGGTCGGGTCCGGGCCATAGCTCGGGTCACCTTTCGGGTCGGGTCTGTATCACACCAAACCCGGTTTCACCCGGCCCATGCACACCCCTATCTAAAACCAGGAATTTAGTATATTTCAATGGCATCATAAACAATTGCAGGTTTTATTGAGCAACGGATGAAAATATAAGGGGTTTGGGTGAGTGTTGTTTCTACTTTTTACAATTTTAAAGTAAAAAATGAAATATTTTCCACCTAAAAAAAAATGTTAAAGCTTTAAGATCTCAGAAACACACAGAGAGACACAGAAACAGAGAGGAGTCAGGTGAGGATGATGGTGCAGTTGGTGTTATTGTACAAAGCCCCACTCCTTCACGCTTCGCTCTCCCTCTTCCTCGCGTTCTTCATCGCATTCTTCAGGCTCCCAATTCTCTTCCTCTACGCTCTCCAAACCTACATCCACCCCGATGCCCAACCCTCCACCTCCAACGGCCTTCGTGCTGCCATTCGCCGCCCTAGCGCCCCCGAAGGCCCTGCTCCCGACCTCAGAAAGCGGCCCAAGAATAAGGACAAGCTCGATTTCGATGAGAAGAATGCCCAGATCTTCAGGCTCAGGCTCGACCATGCTCACCTTCAATCCCGCCTCTACATCGATCAATACTGTGTTGCGTTCACCGTCTCCTTCGTTACCCTCTCTTCCCTCTTCCTTCACTCTTACTTGGGTTCCGATACCAATTCTGGCTTCTTCGTGAGTGGTGCTTTCGTTCCGATTCTGTTGTCAAGTTTGAGCCTTTACATGTGGGTCATGATGCTTGCGAGGCTCACTTTCGAGAGATCCGCGTCCAGGAGATCCGAGAAGCAGCTCAGTGTTCTTTTTGGTGTTTTCGGGATTTTTGTGGGGATTTTGGGTTTGGATCACACCTCTTCGTTGCTTTTAGACCTCCATTTTGCTGGTCTTGATGGGTTCTGGAAGGTTCTCCTTGCTGCATTCATGGGATTCCTTTCATTGGTGTTGTTCATTCCTGCTATTCCTGCTGCACGCCCCTTTTGGCTTGGAATTGATCAGATTCCTTGCAATTTGTCCATGATCACTTGTGGAT